>NC_057715.1:95033092-95140249 GCF_004010195.1 Chiloscyllium plagiosum
TCATTTTTTCTCTGCGTATTTCCTTCTTAGTAATCCTCTGTTGTTCTTTAAAAGCTTCCCAGTCCTCCGTTTTCCCACTTATCTTTGCTATGTTATACTTTTTCTCTTTTAACTTTATATGCTTCTTAACTTCCCTTGTCAGTCACGGCCACCCATGCCTCCTCCTAGGATCTTTCTTCCTTTTTGAAATGAACTGATCCTGCATCTTCTGCATTATACACAGAAATATCTGCCATTGTTCCTCCACTGTCATCCCTGCTAAGGTATTGCACCATTGAACCTTGGCCAGCTCCTCCCTCATAGCTCCATAGTTCCCTTTATTCAACTGAAATATTGTCATTTCCGATTGTACCCTCTCCCTCTCAAATTGCAGAATGAAGTTTATTGTATTATGGTCACTACTTCCCAATGGCTCCTTCAGTTCGAGGTCCCTGATCAATTCTGGTTTATTGCACAATACCAGATCCAGAATTGCCTTCTCCCTGGTAGGCTCCAGCACCAGAAGTTCTAAGAATCCATCTGGGAGGCACACCACAAAGTTTCTTTCTTGAGGTCCAATACCATCCTGATTCTCCCAATCTACCTGCATGTTGAAATCCCCCATAACAACTGTAGTAACATCTTTGCGACAGGCCAATTTCAGCTCCTGATTCAATATACATCCGACATCCAGACTATTGTTTGGGGGCCTGTAGATAACTCCCAAGAGTTTTTACCCTTAGAATTTTTCAGCTCTATCTATACTGACTCTACATCCCCTGATTCTAGGTCCCCCCGCGCAAGGGACTGAATATCATCCCTTATCAACATGGCCACCCGATCCCCTCTGCCCGTCAGTCTGTCCTTACGATAGCATGTGTAACCTTGAATATTCATTTCCCAGGCCCTGTCCACTTGAAGCCACGTCTCAGTTATCCCCAAAATATCGTATCTGCCAATTTCCAGAAGAGCCTCAAGCTCACCCATCTTATTTCTAATGCTTCGTGCATTCATATATAGTATTTTTAATTTGTTACTGTCCTCACCTTTCCCATCAACTCCTATTTCACTCAACTTTACAACATGATCCCTTTTTGAGTTTTCTGCTTCATTGATACAGTTGTCTTTCTTGACTTCCCTTGTTCTAACTTTCCCTTCAATTTCCTTCTTAAACATCCAGAATGACGGATAACATTCCTTTCCTGCCTGAGGTTTGAGCAGGTGCCTGGTCTTCAACTGCCCTCGGAGTGCCAGCGACCTAGGGTGTTCCTTCATCTGCCACCTGCAAAGGCATGGCAGTGATTTGCTCACTAGAGCCTACTCCTGATGAAACATTAACTAATGTACCCATGGAAGTGTCAGTATCTGAAGGTTGGTGAATGATCTGTGAGACAGCCTGCCATTGCTTCCTCTGAAGTATCTGTGGCTTCTTCCTCAGAGGTAGAGGAGGAGATAATGTTTGATCTGGTTGTCCTTTTCAGGGCGGGTTAGGATTAGAAGCTGCTGCCTACAGGAGACGAGAGAGACATTGAAGATGCGAAATGTGGTAGGAGTTTGGGCATGTAAAGGATACTAGGTGAAAGTGAGGACTGCAGATGCTGGAGATCAGAGCTGAAAAATGTGTTGCTGGAAAAGCGAAGCAGGTCAGGCAGCATCCAAGGAGCAGGAGAATCGATGTTTCGGGCATAAACCCTTCTTCGGGAATGAGGAGGGTGTGCCAAGCAGGCTAAGATAAAAGGTAGGGAGGAGGGACTTCGTTGGGAATGCGATAGATGGAAGGAGGTTAAGGTGAGGATGATAGGCCGGAGAGGTCGGGAAGAAGATTGAAGGTCAAGAAGGCGGTGCTGAGTCCAAGGGTTGGGACTGAGATAAGGTGGGGGGAGGGGAAATGAGAAAGCTGGAGAAATCTGCATTCATCCCTTGTGGTTGGAGGGTTCCTAGGCAGAAGATGAGGCGCTCTTCCTCCATGCATCGTGTTGCCATGGTCTGGCGATGGAGGAGGCCAAGGACCTGCATGTCCTTGGCGGAGTGGGAGGGGGAGTTAACCCAGTCCCAACCTTTCCTGATGAAGGGCTTATGCCCGAAACGTCGATTCGCCTGCTCCTCGGATGCTGCCTGACCTGCTGTGCTTTTCCAGCAACACACTCTTGACTCTGATCTCCAGCATCTGCAGTCTTCACTTTCTCTTGTGTCTACTATGAGTCTTATGTGGCAGTACTGCAGAGCTTAGATCTGATCCATTGGTTGTGGAGTCAGTTAGTTTTGACTATCACTTGCTGCCCATGTTGTTTGGCATGCAGGTAACTCTGTGCTGTAGCTTCGCTGGATTGCTACCTCACATTTAGAGATGCCTGCTGCTGCAGCTGGCATGAACTTCTTACGCTTCCTGGGTTTGTGATAATGATAAACTGGGTTATACACTGTGTGATGAAGCTGTAGATTGCATCTGAGTACAATTCTGCTCCTTCTAATGGTTTGAAGTACCTTATGGATTCCTGGTTCTGGTTTGTTAGATCTGATCAGTTTATCCCATTTAGCACGTAATACAAAAGAAACATAAACACAAGTTAAACATGTTCAGAAACGGAAACAGATATTGCTGGAAAAGCTCAGTAGGTCTGGCATAACCTGTGGAGAGAAAGCAGACTTAAATCATTTGAGTCCAGTGACCTTTCTTCAGACTCCTTATTGTTTCTGATTTCCAGCATTCCCAGTGCTTTCGTTTTTTTTTGTTTAAAACATGTTCATCTTTCTAACTGCCTGAGGTGACTTTTAAACGCATGAAACTCATTCACTGAATGTGAAGGTGAAACTTTGACCCCACAAGGACTTTGTGGTGGTCATTTTTACTGACAGCCAGACAGATCATGGACATCTGAAGTTGGCAGATTGTTGAGGATGAAATCAGGTAAGGTTTTCCCTCTTGTTGGTTTCTTCACTAGCTGCTGCACAGCCAGTCTATCAGCTATGTCTTTTAGACTTAATTATCTTGATCAGTCATGCTGCTGCCCAGCTGCACTTGGCGCTGGAAATTCAAGTCCCAAACTGGAGTTCGTTTTATGTCCTTGCCACCCTCAGTGCTTCCTGTGACATTCAACATAGAAGACCAATAGAGTCAACAAACAAAGGGGCAAGGGGGAATGTGGGTAATCAGCAGCAGATTCCCCTGCTCCAGCAAAAAAAAGTCATGAAGTAACAGAAGATGTTTATTCCGTTATCACAGACTGCAAGAAACACATTGGGAAAGTGCCAATAACAGAAATCATGTTAAGAATGAAACAATTCTCAATAGCACATTGAGGAAATGAAAATCTTGGTTTCAACAATAATTCAACGAGTGTGTGCTCCTCATCTAATGAACAAGTTAAAGTAAAAAGGTTCACTTTAGCACAGGTTTGTTGGTTGATTGAAAGTAAACAACTGGTCACACTGATTGGAGAATTGGTGGCTATAACTCCGTGGAAGCTGCCAAATATCCACAGATTCAGGACCAGTCAAGACGATCCAGGATACCGATGAAGATATTGCCTTGCTCGGAGTTTCAGGATACTGACAAGAAGGAAGAGCCTAGTTTGGAGATCCAGTTACCACCAAAAATAAAGCAATGCCATTTCAGAGATTCGGACTATTACCAAAAAAATAATTAACATGCTTCAGTAGGGCAGCGTCTTCTGCAAAGGAAATGCAAGGTGTGAAAGGTCTACAGATTGAAGGGATTTACAAACCTCACACAGCCAAAAACAGAATCAAAGTCAACAATCATTTGGACTTGTCAACCCTGAATATTCATGAGGCTTGACTTCAATTGTGGATGATGAGAATAACTGACAAAGGTCACCAATCTGTAATATTGGACCAAGATTTCTCAGTTGGGCCCCAATCCTGATGTCAACCATTATTCCAGGTTGTAATCTAGAAATGACCTTGATGAGACGTCAGTCATGAGTGTCTCAGATTCAATCAATTAAGTAACTGCCACTGGGAATGCAGTGATAATTATAATTCAATTCCATTAATTATATGCATACACATATTTCATGTTAATTTTAGTTCTTGGTATGCTACCCTCACTGAAAGGCATGGCAAGTAAGTTATGAACCTGTCTTTCCAGAATAAGGGAGATTAGAGCGAACAGGTTTAAAACGAAAGCAGAGTTTAGAAAACACTTTTTTCCTCAGATTATTTTGAAAATTGACACCTCTCTCAAAAATACTAACGCAATCAAATAATTAATTTGAAACTGATTGAAATTGATACAAACAAATACGGATGAAAGTAATTTAACTCTAAAATACAATAGTAAGTCTGTTAACAGGTTGTAGAAACATTTCTCAGACTGTGGACATGTTATTTGAGGAATGCAACTGTGTGGAATAATATAGATCAGAATGTTAGATAGATGTATTTCAATTACTTTAAGATGCCAAAGAAATATTTTAATGGCTGTACTCATTAGCAAGTAGAAAGGAAATAAGTAGTATGGACTTCCCTGTTGTGAAATTGTCCATCGTCTGAAGAGGAGACATGGTGGTTTACTGATAACATTATCAGATTAGTTACCGAGAGAGTCATTGAATCCTGCTGGATAAGTGCAAGCTGAAACTAGACTTAATAACAGTGACTATGAGACTATCATTGATTGTTCTTGTCATACACCGTTCTTGAAGGCTCACAAAGTAAAGACGCAATATGATGGATAATAATAAAGACTGAAGTGCTGGAGAAACCCAGCCAGTCTGGCAACATCTGTAGAGAGGAAGAGGAGTTAATGTTTCGTGTGCAATAAGGCTCTTCTTCAGAAGAGATTTTCTACAGATGCTGTCAGAAATGCTAATCAACTCTGCTTTAATGAAGACACATTTCTAAAAAAGACAGATCTAAGCAATCCAACTCAGATCTAAGCACTGTGGTCCTGTCACATCAAGACACGACAATGGACAATTGGACAATTTATTGGAGAAGGTTGCTCCACAAATCCCTTGATCCTTAATGACAGAGAGCCCAGCACATCAGTGCAAAAGATAATGCAAGCATCTTCAGTCAGAAGTTCTGGGTGGATGATCTATCTTGGCATCCTCCTGGGGTCTCCAAGATCACAGATATCTCAGTCAATTCTATTCACTCTGCACGATAGAAAGAAATGGTTGGAAGCATTGGATACTGAAAAGTCTATGGGCCAAATATATTCCAGCAAAAGAAATGAAGACTTGCACTCCAGGACTCACCATGCCAATAGCCAAGCTATTCCACTACGGTTGCAACATAAAATCTACCCACAATATGGGAAAATTGGTGGTGGAGGCTGGTAAAATTGCAACATTTAAGAGGCATTTGGATGGGTATATGAATAGGAAGGGTTTGGAGGGATATGGGCCGAGTGCTGGCAGGTGGAACTAGTTTGGGTTGGGATATCTGGTTGGCATCGACGGATTGGACCGAAGGGTCTGTTTCCATGCTGTACATCTCTATGACTCTATGACTCTAAGACTCTAAGTACCTATTGGGCTCAAATGCAGGACAAGTCTAGCCACTGGTCTGGTCTCAATCATCAGCAAATGACTGGAGGGTATTGTTGACAGTGCATTCAATGAACACCTCTTCAATAATCTGCGCATAGACACTCAGTTTGTATACTACCATGCTCACTTAACTCTTCACTACAGCCTTTGTTCAAACAAGGATAAAATAGCTGAATTCAAGAGGAGATGTGAGTGTGACTGCCAAGGGCATCAAGGCCATAATAGACTGAATGTGGCACTATGGAGCTCTGGCAAACTGGAGGCAATGGGAATCAGAAAGAAAACCTGTTTGCTGACTGAAGTCATACCTGGCACAAACAGGCTCAGCACCATCTGCCTCTCCTCTGATGCTCAAGTAACCTATGCCCAAATGCAGCAAGACCACGTGGGCTGACAAATGGCGAATAATACTAGTGTCACAAGTGCCAAGCAATGACCATGTCCTTCATCCTAACCTTCATCCCTTCACACTCAATGGTGTTACTATCACTGAATTCCCCTCTATCAACATCCTGGGGGTTACCATTGACAGGAAACTGAACTGGACTAGCCATACAAGTACTGTGGCTACAAAGCAGGTCAGAGGCTGGGATTCCTGCAATGAGTAACTCACCTCCTGACTTCCCAAAGCCTGACAGCATCTACAAAGCACAAGTCAGGAGAATGATGGAACACTCAGCTTTTGCCTGGATGAGTGTAGCCCCAAGCTGGGCACAATCCAGGAAAAAAAAGCAATCCACTTGATTAGCATAACATCTATAAGTATCCACTCCCTCAATCACTGATGCATCATTATAGCAGTGTGTACCATTTGGAACAACTCACCAAAGATCCGCAGACAGCATCTTCCATACCACCACCATTCAAAGGATAAGGGCAGGGGATAAATGGCAACACCACCACCTACAAGTCCCTTTCCCTGCCACCTTCCTAACTTGGAAATATATCACCATTCCTTCATTGTCGCTGGGTCAAAATCCTGAAACTCCCTCCCTAACAGCATTGTCGATGTACCTACAGCAACTGGCCTGCAACAGTTTAAGAAGGCAGCTCACCACCACTTTCTCAATGGCAATAAGGGATTGGTAATAAATGCTGGCCTCAGCAATAATGCACATTCAGTAAATGAATGAAGACATTTCTCCAGTTCCTCCAACAAACATAAATATGATATTCAGTCCAGAAATTATATATTGTTAATTAGATTATTATGTTTTCACCACCCAATCGTGAAGTAGTATAAGAATTATACTGTTGCTTCTAATTCATTGCTATCTTGTTAATACTTGTATTTGTGTGATTTATGGTTGAACTGTACAACTTTGATAATCAGAAATATAAAACAAGCTTTAAGTTAGTTAGATTTATCATCTCAATGGTTTGTTTGTTGCATGAATTTAATCTCTGGGGATTAAGTGTTTATCATCACATAAGTAAACCTGTTGGATTTTCCTCCTGGTTTTAGCATTATCCAAACTTATTGGCTTAGATGGAATTGATCCATTAGGAATCATCAAGTATCCAAGATTTTGCTCTATACTTTTAGAAAACACCTTAAGTGAAGACATGTACTGAAGAACTGGAAGTCAGTGACTCCTATCTGAATATTTTACAAAGGAGTGAGACAAGAAGCTGCAAATGCAAAACCAGTGAATCCAACATTTTTAGATGAGAGCATTTTACAAGATGCTGGCAATGTTCTCCTACAATGTTAGAGACCAGAAGAAGCAGTTAGAATAGTTTTTCAAGCAATAGGTCATGCCTCATGAACTTACTGGAATTCTTTGAGGAGGTAACAACATTGTAGAAGGTATTTGATGCGAAGTATTACATATGAATCTTTTCACGAGATCGCAGTTCAGGGATTAATAATAAATTGGCTAGAAGGATTGAAAACTGATCTCACAGTGAGAACCTTGACATAACAGTTGATGAGAAAGTTTTGGTGGGTTGTGAAATTTTGCAATGTTCTTTTTTGGGTCTCCTGTAGTTGGCATTACTCATAAAATCTGCAGAGAAATGTATATATGGTCAAACAAAATGCTTAAATGATGCTGTGTATGAGGAAATTTGATGTTATCAAGATAGATTAAAAATTAAATAGAATCTTAAATGTTATGGTGTTAGTTTCCAAGTCTTCATGTTCATAGCTACTACTTGGGCAGCTTCAAGGTAGTTGAATGATATAGAGAGCAGTCAAGATAATAGAAGCCGTAGTCAGATTAACCACGATTATATTAAATGGTTTAACAGACTTGAGAGGCTGAGTGGCCTGATCATGTGTTTAATTTGTATATTGGTATAAGAGATTATCCATACATAAAGGCATTTCCATCTTTGATGTGAAGGATTGATTTAGCAGATTGAGAGAAACTGCCATCATATACTGCATAAAATCCATATACTATTCACTTTAATACTTGGCTTAAGCAGGTAGTTGTTATGTGTTCTAGACCCCAGTGAGACAGGGCAAGGTGTGGTTAAGAGAACAGGAAGAGCCATGGAAAGGCAGAAGAGGATTCAAGTTGTGAACTTACCACCAAACAGTACAGGCAGGCATCAAATATATCATTGTTGTGGATAGCTGTTGTATAATGTAATGATACTGAAAGAGTTAATTAGAATAGGATCCACCCAATCTGATGATGTCATGTTATCCTGGGTGTCGAGCCAAGAGTGCAGCTCTAGACCTTGATAGGGTAGGATGAGAGTTAGAGTTTTATCTAATAGAGTTAATGCCAGCCACTCATAATTATTTACCAATAACTTGAGTCTACTTACATTTTAATGGTAATTATTATTAAGTACAGAAACCTGGTCCATGCTTTCTGATCGGAAAGATAAATTGGGAAATTCTGGGTACTTTGAAAAAAATCTTTAACTTTTGTGAAAACTCTGGAGATAGCAAGGCTGGACTTTGAGTGCACTCTCCCAGTGATGTGCAAACAAAGTTTGGGGTCTGATCTGGAATTGATTTGAAACAGAGGCAATGAGGATTTTGGGAGTGGTATCAGGAAATAACATCGATAAAGGAAAATACATGGTCTGTACTTCATTTAAGACAGGTGCTGCAAATGGCAAAGAATTTCCTGCAGGTGGCAGAGTTGACCCTGGTGGTTTTAAGAAAACTGGCAAAGGCCATGTAGTTTGATTTGGTGGGTATATTGGAGGCAGCAGCACCTGGTAGACATACTGAGGCAGAAATACTGAGGTATTAGCATGACACTTGAGTTTAGAGGATATGCAAGAGAGGCTGGATAATCCGGGTAGTGAAACATTGGAATCAGGTAGTATTCACTTAAGGTTGGAGCAGCTTGAGCAAGAGGAGAAACATTTTAAAAACAGGAAATGGTATGTCAAAGGGAAGAAAAAGGCAAAGAGACAGCAGAAAAAGATAAGTAAATGGAATGGAATTAAAATGAATTGGAATGAGAAAACTACGCTTTGAACTGCAAGATAAAGAAATGAGACAGTATGAGCTTACAAGGATATAGTTGGAAGAGATGTCAGATACCGAAGCAATCTTGGTGGGGAGAAACTAAGTCATAATTTGACTCCAGTTTTTCATAGGACCTACCAAAGTTTGAGGAAAAGAATGTGGAAATATTCTACATGTCAATTCAAAAATGGCTAGGCAAATGATTTGGACAAAAGAAGACTCATGCAGAGTTAGTTGACAGGTAAAGCACAGGAAGATAATGCTTTGCCGTCAGAGAAAGTTTCTTGGAATTATGATGCTATAAAGAAAGCCGTATTGGCAGCATATGAGTTAGTACCTGAGGCAAATCGGCAAAGACGCCTGGATTTAAGAAAACAGCCAGGGCAAACCTATATTGAATTCAAAAGGGTTAAGGAAAGAACTTTTGACAGGTGGACATGAGTATTAGAAGGTGAAACCACATGTGAAGCACTTAGAGAGGTTATTTTCTTACAGGAGTTTAAAAAAATCATTATCTTCTGTAATAAGAAAGCATGTTGAGAACCAAAGGCTTGGAAGTGTTAGAAGGGCAGCAAAAATGGCTGGCGATTATGTGCTAATCCATAGAACTAAACTCTTTGTTCCAGTACCTTCATAAATTCAAAAAGGATCAACAATGGAGGACTAAAGAGAAGGCATGCAATGGATAGTTGAGAATGCCCTAAGACTTCCTCCCTCTCAGATCAGAAAGGGAAGTACTGAGGGTACCAATATGAAAATCAGAAGCCGAGGTGACTCCATTGTTACATGGCAAGGCACATTTGTTTAGAATGTTAGAAGATGAGAGGGAAAGCTCTGGGACTTATTGGAGTTCATAAAAATAAGTATAAAAAGGAAACTCAGAAGGAAAAAGCCATGGATCAGTTAGTAACAACAACTAAGAAACCAGAGATAAACACTGCTGTGAGTGCTGAAGAAGGTACACAGCGTAGATGAGAAATATGAGGGTTTTTAATCGAAAAGATCTTTTCTTCAAAGGAAGTACCCAAGTCCTTAAATAATTTTGGGAGATACAGGTCTACTCTAACTCTCTTCTGGAGGAGGATTTAGAAATCACTCCAGAAAATTCAACGAAAGTTAAAGTGTTGGTAAGCAGGATGAGTGGAGAATATATCCCAGTTCCACTGTACACAATCCCATTGGAGATTTCTTGTCTGGACTAATGTTAGTCAGAGTAATTCAGGAATTATCTGTGGTTGAGGTTAATTTACGTCTGGGGAATGATTTGACAGGAGTGAAAGTTTTAGCTTCACCTATACTATGATTACTGAAAGTCCAGCAATGCTAAAGAGATGGAACAATTGCAAGAACAGGAATTTTTCCGTCATATTTAGAGACCAGAGAAATGGCAAAACAAAGTCCATTCCCAGAGGTTTCAGTGATACCATAAGCAGATGGGATAGCTGAAACTCCATTTAAGAATTGGGATAATTCAAACAAAGTATTTGGCATATCTTTGTTAACTGAGGCTCAGAAAGCCGATCCAAAGTTAAGCCATTTAGCAGACAGCTCATACTGTTTCTGAGATTGAAGGAGTTCAAGAGTGTTATTAAATCAAAAACAAAATGCTGAGGAAGAAGTGGAAACATTCTCATAGACCCACCAATGAAAAATGGACAGTTGTTTATCAAATAGTGGCACAACCCAGATATTGTAAGGAGGTGTTGAAAGTAGCATATGAAGTTCCCATGATGTGACACAGAGAAATATGGAAAGGGCAGGTGTTCATCACTGGGTATTTTACAGGACTTTTGCGGTGGGTTAATCAGTGACTTCAGCACGGCAGAGAGAGCGGCGGCCTCCTGGCAGTCTGAGGTGACAGTGGCAGACGTGGTTCCTCCTGCCAATCAGAGGCAGCGACTCTGGCAGCTTTAGCAAAAACCCGGCTTGTCCCGGTGATCGATGAATGACTCACAGGCTAACCGTGACTGCAGATCGTGGCTAGGCTTTGGTGCTTGTGTTGGTGATTCAGATACTTTTATGGAGATAAGATTTAGACTTTAAGATTTGGATGTTTTTATTACCTTTTGGTTATCTTTTATTTCTGCTGTTGTTCTTTAAAATTCCGGTTTTGTAACCAAGATGGCATGGGAGGATGGCGACTTTGTACATTTTTCACTGTCCTTATATATTCCTTTACTTGAGTACACATGATAATAAAAATCTACTTCTAATTCTACATGTCCAAGACTTCATCAAAATGTAGTGCAGTTCTGTAAATCATGTCATACATGTCAAGTGGTAAACAAATCTCAACACAATTACAATGTTTAAAAGACATTTGGATAGGTAGATGAATAGGGAAGGTTTGGAGGGTTATGGGACAGGAGCAGGCAGGTGGGACTAGTTTAGTTTGGGGTTATGTATGATATGGACTGGTTGGACCGAAGGGTCTGTTCCGGTGCTGTATGACTCTATGACTCTATGTAATCAAAATGGCAACTTTTCTACCCATACCAGATTTTGAAGAACCATTCAGTCAAGTGTTTGTAGATTGTGTAGGACCATTACCAAAAATGAAAACAGGGCATTGGTATACCCTTACAGTTATAAATGTGACAACCTGATTCCCAGAAGCTATTCCTTTAAGGATGATTACCAGCTAGGGCAGTAGCGGAAAAGCTAAATCACTACCAATTCAGATACAGTCTGATCAGGGTTCTAACTTTTTTTCCCCCAGGAAATCATTAGCAGTCTGGGTATAAAACAATTGACGAGGAGAAAGTGAGGACTGCAATTGCTGGAGATCAGAGTTGAGAGTGTGTTGCTGGAAAAGCACAGCAGGTCAGGCAACATCTGAGGAGCAGGGGACAATCCTGATGAAGGACTTACGTCTGAAATGTTGATTCTCCTGCGCCTCGGTTGCTGCCTGACCTGCTGTGCTTTTCCAGCACCACACTCTCGACTATAAAACATTTGAAGTCAACAGTGTATCATTCTCAAACACGCGGAGTTTGGAGGAGTACTGTACTGTTAGAATCTCAAAACAATGATGAAAACATACCCACTGGATTGGGATAAAAGATTAGATTTCTTAATATTTGTTACTAGAGATTTCCAAATTAATCTTCTGGATAAATTTCAATTGGTTAATATTCATGAGCTCAGAGGTCCATTAGAATAGGTTCTTGAACAAGAAAGCTGAATTGTGATTGGGATTGGGAGTGCACATTTCTAAAAAGACTCATAGGAGCATGGATGGTAGCACAAGAGCATCTGAGTCTCCCACAAGTGAAAGTGAAAGTATGGGCAGAAAAATATTTACCAGCTAGAAAATTTCAAGTGGGAGATACAGTACCGGTATTGTTGCCTTTGCAAGATGAACTTTTGAAAGCAGAAACCAGTGATCCATACAGGTAATTAGAAAGGTTAGTAAAGTGACGTCTCTGATAAATACTCAGGTTTTTAGGAAGAAGAATCTGTCAAGTCACATAAACATGATGAAAAGGTATTATTGTAGGGAAGAAGAAAAGGAGGAACTGGTAGGAGTAGTGGCAAGTGACAACGAGAGTAAGAAGGAGGTAGAAGGAGAGGCAGATCATTCCCAAAATGAATATCCTGCAATTCAACAAGCTAACATACAATTATTAGGACAGCAAGGTACTGTGTTCGCACATTTAGAGAAAGGACAATCTGAGGATCTTAAAGAAATGCAGAGAATGCCAGAGGAACTCAGCAGGTGTGGCAGCATCTGTGGAGAGAGAAACTGAGTTAAAATTTCCACTCCAGATGACTCTTGTTCAGAATAGGAGGTGTTATGACACGGGGTAAATTCTCCTGTTTAATGTAAACCAGCAACACAGAAAAGATTTATCCCGTGCAGTAATCTGTGAAAATTCGAGGCCAAGAACTATTTAAAGTAAAAATCATCAACTTTATTTCTTCAAGTACAACAGAGAATAATTAACTAACAACTATTTACAATTCCTTTAACCTATCTTTTATTTTCCCCTCTACAATACTAGCCCAATAAAACCCCTGATTAAGATATACAAAACATCTTATCTCAAAACCAGGCAGCTTTCTGTTCTCCTCTCTATGCCTGTCTTCTTTCCTTCTACTTGGGGATTCCACTTCACAGGTTACTGATCGATAAAGGTACCTTTTACGAGGGATATTTTTCAGGCAGTCTTTTTACATGCTGGTGACTTAGCAGTTCTCTTCCCAACTGTTCAATTTTCTCTGGTCTTATAACCCCAAGCATCTGATTGTGTCATTGGCTTTTAAGATTGTCAATTTACTCAATTCAAACTGGATTGGAGTTTGGTATTTTTCGAGGTATAATTTAAACTGATTGGCCTGATTCGAATCTGTCTTGTCATTTCCAAGCAATCAGCTAATCAAGTTGTTCAACCAACTGTTACATTTTTTTCTCAGAACACTTGGTTCTGTCAGGTAGTTCTGAAAGGTACAGTACATCCACATCTTCATAACACCTCCTCCCTTAAGAAAAAATGAACCATGATAATGAAAAGATGGCTTCCTTTTCTTTCTCTATTCTTTAAACACATCACTGTAACATACAGATAACTAATATAAGTTCACCGTAACTTTTTCCCATATACCTGTACATATATAACGTTAAATAAATATAAATCTCATCTAAACTTTATCAGTTAAATCCGTGATAACGCATCTGCGATGACATTCTAACGACCCGCAACATATACGATTTTTAAATTAAATGTCTGTAACATAAGACTCCAATGAAATAGTCTTGTATTCTTGTCTTAAAATCATTCTAAGAATGTAAGCAGATTGTGATCCGTGTACACAACCGTCTCCAACACATTGTTCGTGACATACTCATTAAAATGTTGTAAGGCCAGTACAAAACTCAATAGTTCTTTTTCAATCATGGAGTGTTTCCTCTGTGGATGCTGATCTTCTTTGAAAAGTAACCAATCCCATCCTCATTTTCCTGTAGGAGTATCGCTCCAACTCTATGTCACTAACATCGATGGCGACTTTAAAAGGTTGGTGTAGCTAAAATTAGTTTGGTGATTAATATGGCTTTCAAATGGTTGAATGCCTCCCAGCATGGTTCTGTCCACCGAAATTTTGAGTTCTTCTTCAGCAAATTGGTTAATGGTGCCACTACACTGCTGAAGTTTGGAACAAACTTCCAATAGAATCCGCTGAGTCCTAAGAATCGAAGCATCTCTTTCTTCCACGACTGATATTATGTCGCAAGAATGTCACATTTGCTTTCGTGAATTCTGTGTTATTTAAGTTTATCACCAGTTTTGCTTCTTGTAGTCGTTCAAAGAGCTCTGCCAACTGTATCATGTGATCTTTCCAGGACTTACTACAGATGACTGCATTGCCCAAATAGACTGCACAATGTGTTAACCCAGCCACAACTCTGTTCATGAGTCTTTGGAATGTGATGGATGTGTTCTTCATTCCAAAGGACGTCACTTTAAACTGATATAGCCCATTTAGGGTTGCAAACGCAGAAATCTCTTTTGCCATCTCTGATAAAGCTACCTGCCAGTAACCATGCAATAAGCTTGATGAAGTAACTGGCTTCTCCGACTTTCTCGATACAGTCTCCAATCTAGGAATTAGATATGAATCTGATTTTGTAACGGCGCTGACGTTCCGATAATCCACGCAGAACTGTTGAGTCCTGCCCAGTTTGGGAACTAAAATGATCGGCGACCCCCACTTGCTCTGGCTTGGTTCAATGATGTCCTCGAGGAGAAAGTGAGGTCTGCAGATGCTGGAGATCAGAGCTGAAAATGTGTTGCTGGAAAAGCGCAGCAGGTCAGGCAGCATCCAGGAAACAGGAGAATCGACGTTTCGGGCATAAGCCCTTCTGATTCCTTCCTGAAGAAGGGCTTATGCCCGAAACGTCGATTCTCCTGTTCCCTGGATGCTGCCTGACCTGCTGCGCTTTTCCAGCAACACATTTTCAGTTCAGTCAATGATGTCCTCGTCGAGCATGGTCTTCACCTCCATCTGGACCTGTCTGGCTTTGAAAGGTTTAAGCTGATAGGGGTGTTGTTTTATCTGAGCAGTATTCCCTACTTATACTTCATGTACAATAGCATTATCCTCCCCATCTGATTCTTACATATGTCCTTATGCTGCAGTAACAAATCTTTTAACTGCTTTCTCTGCTCCTGAGACAGATACTAGCTCCTCAAGGACTTCTTCATTTTTTAATCTATTTGAGGCATCTCAAAATCCACATCAGCTGGATTTGATTCCTCTGCAGGGCAGCAACTACACCTGTTTCTCCAGTTCTTTCTCTCTAGTATAATACGGTTTCATTATGTTCACATGCCATCCCCGATACCTTTTCTTTCTATCTGACATCTTTACTAGACAGTTCTCCTGACTCAACCTTTTCTCAATTTGATAGGGACCACTAAACCTGGCTTTGAAGGGATCTCCTATCACTGGTCACAGTACTAACACGTCATCCTCTCAGGAAAACATCCGAATCTCAGGGCTTTTATCTGCCACCTGTTCCCTCTTTAGGTGCTGCTTAGCTAACTCACCTACTCTATTTAATCTCTCCCTCAGCTCTGATACATAATCTGAGCATGAGATCTCTGACTTTGGTCCTGTCAATTTTTCTTTAATTAATTTCAAAAGGCCTCTCATTTCATGACTGAATATTGACTCAAAGGGAGTGAACTGAGTGGATTAATTTGGAGCATCTCTAATGGCAAACAATACAAATGGGACACCTTTGTCCCAATCATTCAGGTAATCCTGATAGTATGCTCTCAACATGGTCTTCAAGGTCTGACATCATCTTTCTAAAGATCCCTGGGATTCAGGATGATACCAACTGGATTTAAACTGGATACCTAAGCTATCCATAACCTCCTTCAACAGCTAAGCAGTAAAATTTGACCTTTGGTCCAACTGAATCTCTCTGGGTAGCCCATACTGTGTGAAGAAAGCTACTAACTCCTCTACTAACCTTTTTGCCTTGATACTCCATAATGGAATTGCCTCCGGAAATCTGGTAGACACATCCTTATGGTTAACAAGTACTGGTTCCCACTTTTAGTTCTTGGGAGGGGACCTGTACATTCAATGATAATCCACGTTAAAGGATCTTCAAATGTGGGAACTTGCAGCAAAGGTGTTGATTTTATTACTGCCTGTGGCTTACCTACCATTTAGCATGTATGATACGTTTGGCAGAAGTTCACCATATCCTGTGCATTCCAGTCCAATAAAAATGTTTTTGTACCTTAGCCTGAGTCTTTCATACCCCTAGGTGACTTCCTGCAGGTAGTTCATGTCTTGCCCGTCCCGCCTCCTGTCTGTATGCTACCGGCAACACAATCTGGTGCACTTTGGCCCATTTTTTCTCTGCACTTACCTGCTGTGGTCTCAATTTCCGCCTTAGGATTCTATCTTACAGATAATAACCCTCCAGAATATTCTCTGCCTCCTTTTTAGAGTACACATCCACATATATTTCTTTTATCATCTTGTCTTGCTATTGCAAGCCTCTCAGCCTTTCAGGACTAAACACTTCTGTCTGTTCAGGTTTTTCCTGCACCATTACTTCAAACAGGGTATGCCACAGTGGAGACACCGGCCTTTCACCTCCTTTCCACCCTCGTGGGTTTCTTTTTTATCCTGTGGTAAATTCATACCAGTGCCCTCTACTCTTGGTTTAGTAGTGTAGGATCTCCCCTTCTCCCAACTTCTATCCCTCAGAGGATGAAATTCTGGCCAGAAGCTTGTCTTATGCACCAACATGTACTCATCTGCTAATTCTGCTGCCCTTCTCAATTCCTAAACTTTCTGTTCCTCCATGTGAAATCTTACCATCACTGGAAGTGAGTTTTTAAACTTCTCTTGCAGAATAATCTCTCTTAGCACCTCAAAAGTCTTATCTATTTTCAAAGCATGTACCCATCGATCAAAATGACTATGTTTAATTTTTTCGAACTCAACATAAGTCTGACCTGGTTCCTTCTTTGTGTTTCTGAACCATTTTCTATATGCTTCTAGTGCCAATTCTTAAGCACTTAAAACAGCCTGTTTAACCTCTCATAACCTCTTTACACCTCATCTGACAGCACGGCAAATACCTCACTAGCTCTGCCTACCAGTTTAGTCTAAACTAGCATTACCCAGAAATCCTCGGACCACTTCATCTGCTGAGCCAATTTTTCAAATTAAGTAAAGAAGGCTTCAACATCTTTCTCATCAAAATGTGGCAGAGTTTTGACATATTTTTATATATATCACTACTTTCTCTTTTAATCTCCATCCTGTTGACTTTGCTGACTAAGTCGCAACTTCTCAAATCCGAATTCTCTCTCTTTTTGCCCAGCTGAGAGCTTTCTATCTCTTTTCTTTTCCTTCTCTCTTCTCTCTCTCTTTCCTCTCTCTCTCCCTTTGCTCAACTAAGAACTTTCTCTCTCTCTCTTTTTGCTCTCTCTCCCTCACTTCTCTCTCTTTTTCCCTTTCTCTCTCCCTTTATTTATCTTCTGACTCCATTTTCCTCAATTGTAATTTAGATTTTTTTACCTCTGCTGCACTTGCCTGTTTCTCTGACACACACAAGTGTTCGAGTAATTCCTTGACACTTTTAGCTTTACTTTTGTCCTTAGTTAAACCCAAATCTAATTTATTTGCTAATTCTAAAAGTATGGCATTTTTCTTTCCTTCTAAATTTTCTGTTGCAAATTTGGGAACCATCTTCATTTCGCAGAACCTCTTTAGCATTTTTAAGAGCCATTTCTCTCACTTTTAATTTAATCAATCACAGCGAGTGTTGAGAAGATTTGTAGCTCAGGTTGAGGTTCTGGGTGTAAGTTTGCTCACTGAGCTGGAAGGTTCATTTTCAGACGTTTCGTCACCATACTTCGTAACATCTTCAGTGAGCCTCCGGATGAAGCACGGCTGATGATTCCTGCTTTCTATTTATATGTTTGGGTTACTTTGGGTTGATGATGTAATTTCCTGTGGTGATGTCATTTCCTGTTTTTTTCCTCAGGGGGTGGTAAATGGGGTCCAAGTCAATGCGTTTGTTGGTGGAGTTCTGGTTGGAATGCCATGCTTCTAGGAAGTCTTCTGCGTGTCTCTGTTTGGCTTGTCCTAGGATGTAGGTGTTGTCCCAATCGAAGTGGTGTCCTTCCTTATCTCTATGTAAGGATATGAGTGAGAGTGGGTCATGTCGTTTTGTGGCTAGTTGATGTTCATGTATCCAGGTGGCTAATTTTCTGTCTTTTTGTTCAATGTATTGTTTGTTACAGTTCTTGCACGGTATTTTGTAAATGACATTAGTTTTGATTGTTGTCTGTATAGGGTCTTTCAAGTTCATTAGCTGCTGTTCTAGTGCATTGGTGGGTTTGTGGGCTACCATGATGCCAAGAAGTCTGAGTAGTCTGGCAGTCATTTCTGAGATATCTGTGATGTAGGGAAGAATGGCTAGGGTTTCTGGACACGTTTTGTCTGCTTGTTTGGCTTTGTTGTTGAGAAATCAGAGGACTGTGTTCATTAGGTAACCATTTGTTTTGAAAACATGGGTATAGGTGATTTTCCTCTGCTCTGCGTAGTTCCTCTGTGCTGCAGTGTGTGATGGTTTATTGAAGTAATGTTCTGATGCAACTTCATTTGTGGATGTTGGGGTGATTCCTTCTGCAGTTCAATATTTGGTCCGTAAGTGTTGTTTTCCAGTAGGTGCTGTTGGTTGGTCGCTCTACTGTGACAGCTAGGAATGGCAGTTTGTTGTTGTTTTCCTCCTCTTTAGTGAATTCTATGCCAGTAAGGGTACTATTGATGGTCTTGGTGGTTTCCTCTAATTTGCTTCGTTTAGTGATGACAAAGGTGTCATCCACGTAGCGGACCCAAAGTTTGGGTTGGATGGTTGGCAGAGCTGTTTGTTCGAGTCTCTGCATTACTGTCTCTGCTAAGAACCCAGATATCAGAGATCCCACGTGTGCTCCGTTGGTTTGTCAGTACGTTTTGTTGTTGAAGGTGAAGTGGTTGGTAAGGCATAGGCCCACTAGCTTGATGATATTGTCCTTGCTTGGTGGTGTTTGATTTACGTGTCTTTGGGTCTTCTAATAGTGTAGTCAGTGTTTCCTTGGCCAGGTTGATGTTGATTGATATGAACAGGGCTGTTACATCAAAGGAAACCATTGTTTCATCTGCTTCTATCTTAGTGTCTTTGATGGTCTTCAGGAATTCTTGGGTGGAGTGGATGGAGTGGCATGAGTCTTCTACAAAGTGTTTTAGTCTTTGGTGTAGCTTCTTGGCCAAGCTGTAAGTTGGTGTTCCAGGTAGCGGGACTATAGGTCTGAGGGGGGCTCCTGGTTTGTGAATTTTGGGTAATCCGTGGAAGCTGGTGTGTTGAATCCATCTGGTTTCATTTTTTGGAAGTCGGTCTTATTTATTTCTCCAGTTCTCTGAATTTTTTTTGAGTACGGCTATGATTCAGTTCTTTAGTTGTGGGGCTGGGTTTTTCACCACTGTGAAAGTGTTAAGTGTTGACATCTGCAAGTAGTGTGTTCATTTTTTCAATGTCGTCTCTTTGATTTAAAATGACTGTCAAGCGTCCTTTGTCTGCAGGTAGGATAACAATGTTTATTTTATATTTTTTAGTCTTTCTAGTGCTTTCCTTTCTTGTGTATTGAGTGTGTTTCCTTCCTTTCTTCTGATTAATGTTGGTGTAACTACCTGTCTGATAGTTTGCTGTGTTTCTTCTGTGAGTTAGTTGTCTTTCACTGTCGTTTCTAATGCTACTAAGGAATCTTTCTTGCCCACATCCTGGAAGTTGTAATTTAATCCTCTTACTAAGATGGCTTTTTCAGTGTCTGTTAAGGGTCAGTCTGATAAAAATTTTTATCCATGTCTCTGTGTTGTCAGTGTTGTTACTTTGTGTAAGTTTGTCTAGCTTTATCTGCAGGTTTTCATTTTCTGTGTTTGTCACTGTCTAACACCTATGGCTTGTTGTACTGTGTCTGTCCATTCATGGTCTGTTGCATGAGTGAGTAAAGATCTTTGGTGCAAAATTTCCCGGTTGTGTTTAAGGAGTCTGTTGTGTGCTTCATTAATCATTTCTCTAAGCATTCTGCGACCGTTTTGCTCTGCTATTCTTTTGGCCAGTGGGGTGTTAAGGGGAGGTTTGTATTTAAGACATTTAGGTAGTACCTGTTTCTTAGGCAGAAAACTAGCTACCAGGATATATGAACATCAAATAGCCACAATACGACATGACCCTCTCTAACTAGTATCCTTACATACAGATGAGGAAGGACACCACTTCGACTGGGACAACACTTCCATCCTAGGACAAGCCAAACAGAGACACGCACGAGAATTCCTAGAAGTATGGCATTCCAACTGTATCAACAAACACATTGACTTGGACCCCATTTTTACCCCTTGAGAAAAAGAATAGGAAATGACATCACTCCCGGAAATTACATCACCACCGGAAATGGCATCATCAATCCAAAGGAACCCAAACATATAAATAGAAAGCAGTAATCATCAGCAGTGCTTCGTCCAGAGGCTCACTGAAAATGTCACCTAGTAGGGTGACGAAACGTCTGAAAATGAACCTTCTAGCTCAGTGAGCAAATCTGCATCCTTAATCAACCACAATTCACCAAAATTAAACAAATTGCCTCACTTACATTTTATTTAAAAACCTAAGACACTAACCTGCAAGTGTTTAAATCTGCTGGGAATTTTCGTACTCCCAAATCGATTTAAATCTGTCTAAACCAGTTCAAATCATAGACCCGAACCACCAATCTGTTATGACATGTACAATTCCTTTCTCCAACTTATCTTTTATCTTCACCTCTACAATACTCGTCCAATAAAACCCCTGATGGAGATTTACAAAACACAACTTCTTATCTCAAAACTAGGCAGCTTTCAGTTTTCTCTGAATTTCTGTCTTTTCTTCTTGGGGATTCTGCTTCACAGGTTACTGATTGATAAAGATAACTTTTAAGAGAGCTATTTTTTGGGCAGACTTCTTTCATGCTGGTGGCTTGGCAGTTCTCCTCCCAACTGTTCAATTTTCTCTGGTCTTATACCCTTAAGCAACAGATTGTGTCATTGACTTTTAAGATTGTCAATATGCTAAATTCAAGCTGGATTGGAGTTTGGTATTTTTCGGGGTATAATTTAAACTGATTGGCCTAATTCGAATCTGTTTTGTTGTTACCAGGCAACCAGCTAATCAAGTTTAGATTAGATTAGATTACTTACAGTGTGGAAACAGGCCCTTCAGCCCAACAAGTCCACACTAACCCGCCGAAGTGCACCCACCCAAACCCATTCCCCTACCTTTACCCCTGCACCTAACACTGCGGGCAATTTAGCATGGCCAATTCACCTAACCTGCACATTTTTGGACTGTGGGAGGAAACCACGCAGACACAGGGAAAATGTGCAAACTCCACACAGTCAGTCGCCTGAGGCGGGAATTGAACCTGGGTCTCTGGCGCTGTGAGGCAGCAGTGCTAACCACTGCACCACCGTGCCCCACCCCCCCCGATTTGTTCAACCAAATGTTACGTTATATTATTTTTCAGAAAACTTGGTTCTGTCAGATAGTTCTGTTGCTTTTAACTCTCTTAAAGGTACAGTACACTCACATCTTCATAACAGGGGACCTTGTAAAACTACTGAGAAAGCATGAGTAAATCTGTAGAGAAACATCTGGGTGTATTCCATTAGCTAGCCACAATGTGGCCATAGGAGAGTCAGTAACAATAAAATGAGACCCATTTCGCCTGAGTCCAGACAAAGTTCAAGTTCAGCTGATAAGAACCTAGTGAAAGAAGCTGGAATTCAACAATAGCGTTAGCTTCTAAACTAGATGGATCAACTAGACTTTCTATAAAGTATAGAAAGGTAAATGCAGTCAGGAAGACAAATTCATCTCCAATTCCATGAATAGCAGGCTGTATCAGTAGGGGGTGGCAATGCATCGTTTCTTTTTCAGATTGATCTGTGAAATCATACTGGCAAATACCATTGACCTCAAAGGCTAAAGAGGTATCTGTTTTATTTGTGCCAAATGGATTATGTCATTGTTAAGTGATCCCATTGGGTTAAAGAATGCTCTAGCTACATTTTGGAGGCTTATTAATCAAGCCGTAGCTGAGGTTCATTACTGCGTAGTTTATTTGGATCATATTTTGTTATCTCCGTAGCACGTGAAAGAGAATATGTGACATGTGGTGCTTCAGCAAGTACACTTGGTTGCTTTAGTAATAAATTTAGTTTGAAAAAGCAAGAGGAACTTGCCTCGGACATTTTGTAGGACATGGCCAAGGCTAACAAGAATGGAGCCTCTAATATAATTCTGTCTTCATAAAACTAGTTCAGAAATCATTAGATCTTTAAGGGAGGTGATTGCATAGTGGTATTATCTCTAGATTTATTAATCCAGAGACAGAGGGAATGTTCTGGGGACCCAGGTTTGATTCCCACCATTGCAGATGGTGGAATTTGAATTCAATTAAAAATCTGGTATTAAGAGTCTAATGATGATCATGATACTATTGTTAATTGTCAGGAAAACCCATCTGGTTCACCAGTGTCCTTTAGAGAAGGAAACTGTCAGCCTTACCTGGTCTGGCCTACATGTGAGTCCAGACTAACAGCAATGTGGTTGAATCTGAACTGCCTTCTGGGCAATGAAGGAGGGGCAATAAATTGTGCACTGTCAGCGACTCCCACATCCTATGAATGAATAAATAAAACTAGGAGTATGTAAATCTTACATGACATTTCATTGTAATTTCAGCACAGTATCTGTGTCTTGATCAAATTTGTTAAGGAAGCAAATATAAGGACAGGTATCCCCTGCTTTTCCAATGTTTGCTTTGCGCCACTTCACTCTGACAAAAGACCCACATTAGTACCTGTTTTTACGAATCCAAAGAGGATTTTCACTTTTACGAAAAAAGGCAAACTTTTTCCCATGCATCTTTGCTTCATTCCATTTTCAGTTTATGAAAGGTTTCTTGGGAACACTCTGTTTTTAGATAGGGGGAGATACCTGTAGCATGGTCAGCAGAATGTCAAGCACCCTTCAATAACTGAACCAATATTGGCCACTCCTGATTTTTCCAGACATTTCAAAATGACAATTGAAGCTAGTAATTAAAGTGTGGATGCAATACTCCCTCTAACCTCTGTTTATCACTGTTCAGACCTCCGAGATCTGTGGGTGGTAGCAACCTCTGAAACTGGAGGGCAATGTGTCAGTATGCCAAACACACTGCTTTGGTGTGCTTGGAACCTCAGAAGAATATCAGAGTGACCACATGGCTGCACAAGTTAGAGAGAACACTGAGTAGCTACAGGGTGATAAGTTGGGAACAGATAAACCAATGAGGTACTTCTCTGAATTGATATCAGAAGAAATACTCAACCAGAGAAGACAAATTGCAATTGTTGGCCCTTCAATACTTTGAGGTCTTTGTCTAATATGATATCAAGGAAACATCAATTTAATTATAAACCTCTGGCCTTCATTGAAAAATTTGAATCTTGGAATGCAAGACTATTCAGGCAGAACTTTTTTGTTTCAGTGATTTAATATAAAGGTTGTTCAGTTTGTCACAGAGATAATGTAATTGCAGATGCATTGTCCCAAATGTGAAATGTTGGAATAGGTTAAAGGTCAACCAAGTACTAAGATGGTATACGGTTGTATAAAGGGAGAGAATGAATGGATGGATGTAGCATTGTTTTCTGTTTTTAGTATATCACATATTTTGTAATAAAATATATTTCGATATGGAGTTCTATTTTTCAAAGGCTAAGAAATGTAACAACAGTGTCTTTTTGTCTTTTTTTTGTGTTTTTGATTGTGGCCTATTAATTAGATTAGATTACAGTGTGGAAACAGGCCCTTCGGCCCAACAAGTCCACACCGACCCGCCGAAGCGAAACCCACCCATACCCCTACATTTACCCCTATACCTAACACTACGGGCAATTTAGTATGGCCAATTAACCTAACCTGCACATCTTTGGACTGTGGGAGGAAACCGGAGCACCCGGAGGAAACCCACGCAGACACGGGGAGAACGTGCAAACTCCACACAGTCAGTCGCCTGAGTCGGGAATTGAACCCGGGTCTCTGGCGCTGCGAGGCAGCAGTGCTAACCACTGTGCCACCGTGCCGCCCACAAATGGTTGAAGATTTACAGAACTTTCTTGAAATCAAGGAACTTGATACTCATTACAAATGCTGTTTGCAGAGCTGGAGGTTCAAGGATTGGTTGAAATGTAGTTTGCAGATGACTTAGAGCCAACAGCTGTGTAGAAATAGAGATTCAGCAGGCAACTTGTGGCTGATAAGTGGACCAGTTATTGTTGACAAAGAGCCTCAGCAGGCCAACAGCTATATGATTGGTTCCGGGTAGCTGAACAGCTTGATGCTGTGAACAAGATAAGAAAAAATCATCAGATCTCCACCAGCCAGGAGCTGTCTCTGCAATAAGTACCACTTTAAGGCTGAAGTAAACCAAAGTATTTTCCCTTCAGAAGTTGCTATAAGCTGTGATTTGTCAGAGATCTTTATAAGTGTGAACGAGCCACCCTGTACCTCACGCAAACCAGTGAAAGCATCTAGAGAAAGGAGATTGAGAAATGGCATTTCAATCAGCACAAGAATCATTTCATGGACCAATAAACTCCTTTCCTAGTCTTTGCCCTTTTTTTGGTGTGTGTGTGTCTAGCAGTGGTGTTTATTAGCACAGTTAGTTGCGGTTAGATGGAGCAGAGAAGGTTGAAGGGTGCCTGATAGAAGTGTATAAGGCTGGGAGGAGCATGGTCAGGGTGAATGGGTAGAAAGCAGCTATTTCTCTTATAAAGTGAAGGGCAGGAGATTTAGAAGGAATCTACAAAAAGCTGTCTTACTTAGAGGATGATGGAATCCTCTGGGATGGTAATTCAGGAGAGAAGCATCCAAAAGTATTTGGGTGAGAACTTGAAATAACCTAACATTCAAGGATAGAGGTCTTGTGCAGGAAAGTGGGACTAGTGCAGTAGTAGTGGATTCTTAGTGGTGAAGAGTTGATGGGCTGAAGGACCTCTTTTGTACAGTATTAATTTGTGATAATTGGTTGCCTGTGGCTAGCATTGATATACTTGTTAATAGTAATTTTTGGTAAGTACAGAAATCTTGTCCATGCTTTGTATTAATCTGGGTCTGAAAGTCAGGCATATTAGGGAATTCTGCGCACTTATTAAAAATCTTTAACTTTAGTGACAACTCCAGGAATAACAGGGCTGGACTTCTATTGCATTACCCTGGAGAGACATAACAGTGAACAGCAATCCTCCACGATCACAACTGAAGATGGTGAAGATGCCGGTTCACCAGGAAGACTCTTGCAGAGGACGAACGAAGATGTCCAACTACTTCCACAAGTTGTAATAAAGAATTTACAGATTTCAACACTGGCGTACTAACAAGTTGAGAATAAAAGTTTACTTAAACAACGTAGAAATAATCCACATGGAAGCCAGGTCAATATCCATAGATTCAGGACGCAGTCAGAAAGTAGGAATTGGCTGGTCTGAAAATCCAGGATATTGCAAGGAAGATAAAACTATTTGTTTCAACAGAGCAGCCATCTTCCATGATGGTCTTTCATGAGATTAAATGTCCCCAGATGGTGTTGTGGTGTAATTACCTGAATTGGCAGGGAAGAGTTCCTCTGTACAGGGAATTCTAGACATTGAGCTCTCCAGATGAGGTAATGAATTAACTACTGGCTATAGCAGCAACAATATCCTCTATAAAGAACTTTCATCAGAGAAATGATTAACAAAAGATCAGACTCAAGATCAATGGAACTTAATCTAAAAATTACCAACTTTCCAAGTCCAAAGCGAACATGTTGTTGAAGGATTGTGAAACCTCCAGTCCGTTTGAATTGGAAAGTCAGAGACTTGGAGCGATCTGGGATAATAGTAAATATAAAAGTAGACATATATTTGAATGTACAAATGTTAACTGGAGTGATTGTAACAAGGTCAGCCAGGTGGACCTCAGAAATGAGTTTCCTGATTGGGGCTGCTAACCTGGTCCAATCAGGGAGCTTTGGATGACAGATGACAGAACAGGATTGTCAGACATTCTGCTCACTCTGAGCGCTGGCTCTGAGGGAGCTGGATCAGTATCAAGGACTCTCCACGTGTAAATAAGGAGTGATTGGTTATGGGATAGCGGCCTCTGTGGAGGTTATTTCAGTGGTGATGACAGAAAAACATACTCCAAGAAATTGGCTTGCAACTGTCATTTTTCAGTAGGAGTAAGCATTTCTGGCATCAATTGAATTGAATTGAACTAAATTAGCTCTATTATCATATCCACTCAAATCAGTAGAGGGAGAAGTTTACAGTTGTTGCATCGCTGCACCATCTTAGGTACAAAGTTACAAATACTGAAGATCAAATTCTTATCAAGCAAAAAAATTAGAAAAGTAAGGTGATAAATAGTCCAGCATTATCAGTCCTAGGAATAAATTAGAAAACTAAAAGAAGCAAAAATTTCAGAATATCAATCTTCCTGCCTGCATGCTGTTAATTGGGAAGTTTGACTTGTTCAATCCTGCCGTTGGAGACAAAGCCTGATACGTGGAAAGAATGCATTACTTTATCTGGGCAAATGACATTGGAACAGATGAAAAGCAATGAATCATTCCCCTAACAGCTTGTGAACCTGCAGGTTTTTTGGATATTAATAGCCTAACTTTCTGTGAGGCACCAGCCATTAAAACGTTTGAAGAGTTATGGATTTAGTGCAGGAATATTACGACCTCAAGCCTCCTCTAATTCTGAGGTGCTATCAGTTTTACTTGACAATTCAAGAACCACGGGAATCTGTATTGGGATTTTGGACTAGGTTAAGATGACTGGCTGAGGCAAATGACTTTGTTTTAACCCTTAATGAGATGCTGAGAGACCTTTTGGTATGTGGGATTAATGATGTAACCATGCAAAAGTGCCTACTAACTGAAGCCCAACTGGACTTCAACAGGCACTACAACAGGCTTTACCATTGCAAAATGCAGCAAGTGGAGCACATGGAGTTACAGGGTATTCCAAAGAAAGTGGACACCTCGTCAGTCTGACTGAGCTTGGGGAACACACGTGAGTAAAGCCTCACTCAGGACATATCTGGAGCTGAGGGACTCTTGGTCAGCCCACACCAAAACACCAAAACAAAGCCAACCCTCGGCCAAATGGTTAAACCTTTTTTCAGGATCCAGGCCGAGAAGCCATTGTAGGTGCTGTTGGTATATAGACTTGAGACAGCAAAAGTGTCCTGTTAGACCTAAATTGATTAAGAGAACTCATAGGCCGGTATCCAGGAGGGTACACACCCTGGAATGTCCACCTACATCTGGGTTAGAACAGTTAAATTGCTTAGCAACATCTAAATCAGAAGCAATCAAAATAAACACCTGGTTAAATGGTCACCTGGTTCTAATGGAGGTCTATACCAGTGTGGCTGTTTCAGTGATCACAGAACTAGTCTCTAACAAAATTCACTCTGGAGTCCAACCCTTAGATTTGCACAAGACCTTGGTTAGGCTGAGAACCTATCCAGGGAACCACAGTAGATTAGGGGTAGAAGTTTGTAGAAAAAGGCTTGGGCCCAAGCCAGATGGGGCGAAATTGGTTGAGATAAATTCACTTAAGTTGACTCAACTTTTTCTGACGAGAGAATAGCTGCCTGAGTGAAGTCCTAATTAAATACCTGAAAGGTTTTCAGGAAGGTCTAGGAACTATCAAAGGAGCCCAGGTCACCTTGCATGTTGACCAGGAAGTAATTCCATGATTCTGCAAGGCCCACTCAGCGCCATTTGCCTTACGGGCGAAGGTCGAGGCAGAAATCAGAAGGCAGGAAGGCGAAGGAATCATCAAACCAGGACAGTTTGCGGATTGGGCAGTATCGGTCATATCGATTGTGAAGCCTGATGGGTTGGTTTGCCTTTATGGGGATTTTAAAGAAACGGTAAACGTCTTCTCATAGCTGGATAAATACCCAATTCCTGGCATTAAAGCTGGCATTCACAAAGTTGGCAGAGGGGCTGTTTTTCATAAATCTGGGCGTGAGCCATGTGTCTTTGCAAATGTAGTTAGAAAAGGATTCCTAGAAGTATGCTATAGTTACGACCTATAAGGATTTGTATTAATATACAAGATTGTGATTTGGAGTATCGTTTGCCTGTGCAATTTTTCAATGGATGATGGAGAACATTTTACATGGTCTGGCAGAAAGAACAGTCCAAACTTTGAAGGCAGGCTAAAATAAACAGCCTTCAGCTTCACTGGATATCAAACTATCCTGGATCCTTTGTGATCATAGGACCACGCCTCATGCAACTGCAAAGATAGCTCCAGCAGAGTTGCTAATTGAGAGAAGACTCCACAGCAGTTTAAATCTGATCTTCCCAGACCTGGACAGGGAAGGTGAGATGGCATCAGGAACGCTAATGCTGGACACAAGTCTCCTCTCAGTGAAAGAGTCAGTTTATTTCAGGGGTCGAAGCTTGGAGTATTCCAAATGGAAATGGTCCTGCAAGGCTAACAGGCATGGTTGACATGAGATCAGGTCCTGTGATGTATAAAAGTTCCGGTTGGTGCAATGGTCCTGGACAAGCACGTGAACCATATGAAAGCTGAAAACTCACAAAGGGTGTGGGAGCAAAATATGCCAGGCTGCCCGCCAAAATATTCAGGGCAGCACGGTGACTCAGTGGTTAGCATTGCTGCCTCACAGCGCCAGGAACCTGGGTTTGATTCTAACCTTGGGTGATTGTGCAGAGTTTGCACATTCTCACTGTGCCTGGGTGGGTTTTCTCCAGGTGCTTTAGTTTCCTCCCACAGTCCAAAGATGTACAGGTTAGGTGAATTGGCCTTGCTAAATTGCCTGCAGTGTTCAGGGATGTGTAGGTTAGGTGCATTAGTCATGGGTAAATATAGGGTAGTGGGAATGGATCTAGGTGGGTTACTCTTCAGAGGGTCGGTGTGGACCTGTTGGGCCAAAGGGCCTGTTTCCACACTGTAGGGATTCTATGATTATTCCTCAACAATCTTTCCGACTGATCTTGAACCCATGGGTTCTCACTCTCTGTCAAGTGTTGAAGATACCTCAGAATCGTTTTTTTGAATTCATTTTCTGGGATCTGGGCATTGCTGGCTGGATAGTATTTAGAACAAAGAACAAAGAACAAAGAAAATTTACAGCCCAGGAACAGGCCGTTCGGCCCTCCAAGCCTGAGCCAATCCAAATCTACTGTCTAAACCTGTCGCCCAATTCCAAAGCATCTGTATCCCTCTGCTCCCCACCTACTCATGCATCTGTCCAGACGCATCTTAAATGAACCTACCGTGCCTGCCTCTACCACCTCTGCTGGCAACGCGTTCCAGACATCCACCACCTTCTGTGTAAAGTACTTGCCGTGTGTATCCCCCTTAAACTTTTCACCTTTCAACTCGAAAGCGTGATCTCTCGTTATTGCATCCTTCACCCTGGGAAAAAGCTTATCTCTATCCACCCTGTCTATACCCTTCATGATTTTGTAAACCTCAATCAGGTACCCCCTCAATTTCCTTTTTTCTAATGAAAACAAACCTAACCTACTCAACCTCTCTTCATAGCGAGCACCTTCCATACCAGGCAACATCTTCGTAAACGTTCTCTACACCCTCTCCAAGGCGTCTACATCCTTTTGGTAATGTAGCGACCAGAACTGTACACAGAATTCCAAATGCGGCCGAACAATGTCTTGTACAATTTTAACATGACTGCCAGCTCTTATACTCAATACCCTGTTCAATGAAGGCAAACATACCATATGCCTTCTTGACTGCTCTATCCACCTGTGCAGATTTCTCTGCTCATCAACTTTTCCCAAGGCCCTTCCATTCACTGTATAATTCACTCTAGAATTAGACTTGCCTAAATGCATCACCTCACATTTGTCTGGATTGAACTCCATCTGCCACTTCTCTGCCCAACTCTCCAGTCTATCTATATTCTCCTGTATTCTTTGATAGTCCCTTATGCTTTCTGCTACTCCACCAATCTTCGTGTCATCTGCAAACTTGCTGATCATACCAACAGTGCCCTCTTCCAGATCATTTATGTATATCACAAACAACAGTGGCCCCAACACTGACCCCTGTGGAACACCACTGGTCACCTTTCTCCATTTCAGAAACTCCTTTCAAATACTACTCTCTGTCTCCTGTTGCTCAACCAGTTCTTTACCCACCTAGCTAGAACACACTGCACACCATGTGACTTCACTTTCTCTATTAGTTTACCATGGAGAACCTTATCACATGCCTTACTAAAGTCCATGTATATGACATCAACAGCCCTTCCTTCATCTATCAACTTGGTCACTTCCTCAAAGAACTCTATTAAGTTGGTAAGGCATGATGTCCCCCACACAAAACTATGTTGCCTATCACTGATAAGCCCATTCTTTTCTAAATATAAATAGATCCTGTCCCTCAGTAGCCTATCCAGCAACTTTCTGACCACTGATGTCAGGCTCACTGGTCTGCAGTTACCTGGAATATCCCTACTAACCTTCTTGTACAGGGGGCAGCCTTCCAGTCCTCCGACACCTCACCTGTGTTTAAGGATGCCACAAAGATATCCGTCAAGGCCCCAGATATTTCCTCTCTCACCTCCCTCAGCAACCTGGGATAGATCCCATCCGGCCCTGGAGATTTGTCCACCTTAATAATGTCTAGCCTACCCATCCATCCCTAGTTGTCCTTGGGTGGTGGTGTTGAGCTGCCTTCATGAACCGCTGTAGTCTATGTGCTGTGGGTTGACCCATAATTCCATTAGGGTTTCCTGAAGAAGGGCTTATGCCCGAAACGTCGATTCTCCTGTTCCTTGGATGCTGCCTGACCTGCTGTGCTTTTCCAGCAACACATTTTCAGCCATAATTCCATTAGGCAGGGAATTAGGAAGGAATGGTGATATATTTCTAAGTCAAGTGACTTGAAGGGGAACTTGAAAGTGGTGGTTTTCCCATATACCTACTGCCCTTGTCCTTCTAAATGGAAAGGTTTGGAAAGTGCTGTCTGAGGAGTTTTGGTAAATTTCTGCAGCGCATCTTGCAGGTAGTGCTCAATGCTGCTACTGAGTGTCGGAGGTGGAGGGAGTAGATGCTTGTGGATGTAATGCCAATCAAGCGGGCTGCTTTGTCCTAGATGGTGCCAAGCTTCCTGAGTATTGTCGGACTGCACTCATTCAGGCAAATGGGGAGTATTCCATCACACCCCTGACTTGTGCCTCATCGATGGTGGATAGGTTTTGGGGAGTCAGAGGGTGGGTCACTCAATACAGTATTCCTAGCTTGTGACCTGTTCTTGTAGCCACTGTGTTTATGTGATGCATGCAATTGAGTTTCTGATTAATAATAACTGAGTTTCTGATTAATAATAACTGCCAGGATGTTGGTAGTGAGGTATTCAGTGATGGTAACACAATTGAATGTCAAGGGACAGTGGTTAGATTGTCTTTTATTGGTGATATTCATAGTTTGGCATTTGTGTGGAACAAATGTTATTTGCCACTTGTCAGACCAAGCCTGGATATTGTCCAGATCTTGTTCCATTTGAACATTGACTGCTTCAGTATCTGAGGAGTCATGAATGGTGCTGAACATTGTGCAATCATCAACGAACATCCCCACTTCTGACATTATGATGGAAGGAAGGTCATTGATAAAGCAGCTGAAGATTTTAAGCTAAGGACACTACCCTGAGGAATTCCTGCAAAGATGTCCTGGAGCTGAGATGACTGACCACCAACACCAACTACCAACTTCCTATGTGTCAGGTATGACTCCAACCGCCAGAGAGTTTGCCCTCTGATACCCATTGATTCCAGGTATGCTCGATCTCTTTGATGCCGCTCTTAGTCAAATGCAGCCTTGATGTCAAGGGCTGTCACTCTCAATCTGAGATGGACACAGCAGATGTTGCCATCTTGACCCCTTTGCCATCTGAAGAAGATAAAGAATTTCTTCCAAGATGTACCGGGTGTAAGAGGTGAGTCACTGTGCGAAATATGGGAGCTGGATTAGAGGTAGAGTTGGAGGAACCTGACCCGGTGCTAATAAGGCTCAGGAGGAGCTACAAAAAAAAGAACTGACCTATGTCTTCGGACTCGGAATGGGGGTGGGGCGGTGATGTAGTGATTGCAATGAGGTCAACCAGGTGGACCTCATAGGATATGAGTTCCGCGATTGGGGCCATTAACCTGGCTGACAGATATAAACAGGATTGTCAGAGGTTCTATTCACTCTGAGACCTGGCTCTGAGGAAGAATGAGGAATCAGATGTAGATCGCAGTGGGGTCAGATGTGCCATTTCTGACTCCTGACAGTCTTTGTAATTGTGCTTGGCTACATAATGTAACTCATACCTATTGACGCCACGTAATAAACCATACTGTATTGGGAAGGCAAGTGCCTCTTTTTGTTAAGACTCTTGAATGATTGATCCTCTTCTACCAGCATCGACTGAGCAGGCCTTCAAATCCAGTACAGATAGGAGGTTTAGTAGTAGCATTCTACCCCAGATCACAGGCTCCCATTGATTGGTACCATAGACATACAACCATAGCTGTCTATGAGATTTATATTGTTAATACTTACGCCATATCATAAATGCATATTATATATGATTTATAGTAGCAACAACATCAGACTTCAGTTAGTTTTGAGAAGAATCAGACTCTTGTTAGTCACTAGGCTTTATATTCCTTCTGAAGCAAGAGGCAAGAGGCATGGAGTTAAATTTAACTCCAACCAAAAAGTCTATTGTTCTTAGGAATCAGACAGCTGAATTGCTACTAAATTAGCAGCCATGAGCCAGAGTCCCTCTGAGTCAGCGAGTATCTTTAAGCTGATCATTCCACACGTCACTACTTCCTGCCAGGTTACAGAAGCTCTAATTGAAGAAATACTGAATAACGGCAAGAACAGATCCCCTGCAAGGAAATTCTTACGCTTGGGTCTGCCAGGAAAGAACATGTCACCTAGGAAAATATTTATCCTATCAAATAACACATATGATTAATTTGATTATTACTAATGGTATCACAGCTGCTTTAGGCTTTCCCCCAACCCCCAAAACACATACAGACACATGATTATATTCTCTACTCAAATCAAAAACGGCTTCACGTATGCAGAGCAAGCTTTCTATAAAGTGAAAACCAAAAATTTATGAATGCCATGAGTGACATACCATGTCATAGGAACAGGAGTAGGACATACAGCTTATCAAGTCGAGAATGTGGTGCTAGAAAAGTACTGCAGGTCATAAAGCATCTGAGGAGCAGAAGAATCGACATTTCGGGCAAGAGCCCTTCATCAAGAATTATTCAGCCTAGTGAACTTGCCCTGTCACTCAATATGATTATGACTTCAATGCCTTTTAATCACCCTATCCCTACAAACATGTGCACTATTGGTAATCAGAAATCTATCAATCTCTATCTTCAACATACTCCAAGACTGAAATTCCATGGCCCTCTGTGTTACAGAATTCCAAAGATTCGCAATCCTTTGAATATAAAAAAAAGTTCTTCATATTGGACATAAGTGCCATTCCCCTCATTTTTCCCCCTTGTTCTGCACTTCCTAAGTAGAGGAAACATCTTCCTTGCATTTATCCTGCCCATTCCTTTAAGTATTTTCTCAGTTCCAATGAGATCTCCTCTCATTCTTAGAAATTCTACAGAGTACATAATAAGTTTCCTAATCTATTTTCACAGGAGAGATCAGCCATCCTGGGAACATGTCTGGTGAACCTTTGTTGCACTGTCTCTATGGCAATAATTTTTCTCGGATAAGGAGACCAAAACTGCACATAGTACTCCAAGTGAGGTCTAATCAAGTTCCTGTAGAAATAAAACAAGACTTAATTATTTCTGTACTCAAATTCTATTTTAATAAAGACTATCATTCCATTAGCCTTTCTAATAGTTTTCTGCACCTGTTTGCATTTTCCACCTCATTCCATCGGCCATGTTCTTACCCATTCACTGAGCCTGTCCAAGTCTTCCACACAACACACAATGCAAATTAGCTTTGCAACATCCCAAAAATTTTGAACCTTATATTTGACACCGAACTCCAAATAATTAATTTATATTGTGAACAGTGGCGGCCCAAGCACTGATCCTCATGGTACCCAACTGGTCACAATGTATTTTAATTTTTTTGAGTTAGGGACCAAATGTATGATTTGCCAATACAAGAAACATCCATTTATTCTTACTGTCTGGTTTCTGTCAGCAAATCATTAATCCATGCCAGTACATTATATCCTGCCCTAGGTTCTTTAATTTTTCTAATCAGCCTCCTGTAGAATAAGGAACAGTACAAAACAGGAACCGGCCCTTCAGCTCGTGATGTTGCACCAGCATGATGCCAGATTAAACTAATCCCTTTTGCCAGCCCTTGATCCTTATCCTTTCATTCCCTATACAGATAACCTCAATTACCTGAACAACATGGGCAGGGAGTATTTTGTTCGGAGAATGGAATGTTCGGATAACTCAGTTTAGCTAAGCATCAGGACCTTGAGATCTTGTTCGGATAATCTGACATTCAGATAATCAACTTTCGGATAATCAAAATTTCTCTGTATATTCATGCGCTTAGCTAAAAGTCCCTTCAATGCCCCTCCCACATCTGCCTCCACCATCACCTTTGGCACCTACTTAAAAGACTTTTGAAAACCTAAATACTTTACATGCATACCTCTAAGAACTTCCATTGCTTATAACACATGGTCTTGGAGACTATGAAACATTTTCACCAGGGTTCAACTCTCTGCTGTAAGATTGCATCTTGACAGCCCTTTATCGTTAGGCTAAAACTAGTCATCAAATTTCTTTCTGAACATGATGATTCACAGAAGATGTTTGATGGGGTAAGTTATTCATGGTATAGATGTCTAGAAAATAATAAAAACAATACATTGTAAAGATTGTAAATATAATAGAATTTCCAGCAGTTGTTAGCAGCTCATGTTTGTACACTTTAATATTTCTACCATGTACTGGGTTACCATTACAAATTTAATCACTATCTTATGAAAAATATCCAACCGACTCAGAGATAAATATGTGTAGAACGGATCAGTTGTGATAATTATTTAGAAGGGCTTGTAAAATACAAGTTAGGCTGTTTCCCTTCTTCAGAAACCTGAGCCTATCACTTCTGCCCATATTGTTCATGTTCTAGAAACAGAAAATCAGAGCTGAAGTAAGCCATCCGGATCTTTGGCAACGTGGAAAGGAAGACTTAACAGTGAGTTTGGCAATAGCTGTATTCTTGCATTGGCAAGCTAAAATAGAGTGTAAGTCCTTGAATTCAAGGTCAACAAGATCAATTCTACTGAGGGTTATTTAAGATGAGAAGCTGCAGAATGGAAAGAATCACATCACTGTGTGAAATATTAGAGTGCTTTTCTTTAAACGTTTGCGATCATTTTATTAAATCAATAATAAACATTTCCACATGGGTTTCATTTTCCCCTCCCCTCCCATTCCACTTGACTCATGCTGGGTATATTCTACAATGCTGCCAATCCTTCTACATCCCACCATGTAGGAGCTCAGACAGTTGGTTGGAGGTCAGGCATTGTCCTCTTCATCAAAGATCAGAGAAAGAATTTGGGACCTCCCTCATCTTTTTGGCATTGTATGTTGCCTAAGCAAGAACATATAACAGAAAAATAAGTGAAGGTTTGGTACATTCCAACAAAATGAATTTTCAAAATTCACTTGAAACTTTCAACTCAATTATAGAACCATTCTCATGAGTGGACTCAGCTGTGTCCAACCTGTTACCCAGTGTGTGTCCAATATATCCATATATTATAAATTTGGTTCAGATTTTAGCCCGAGGGTATTGTCTTGTTTATCTTTTGTCTATTTTAAAATACAAAGTTAAATAATTGAAAACATGACCAAAATAATTACTGTTACATATACAGGAACATGGAAAAGTAAAGACAGCTGCAAAAACTGAAATATTAGAATAATGCACCGTGGAGAGCATTGTGGGTATAAGCACATGTTTTTATAATTATAAGGTAAAATAATTGATGAAATGATTACAGTACTTGGCTATGGCTCAGGTATTTTCATCATCCTTGTTGTGTTAATTAATGCTATTAAATATGGCATAGATTTATTTATTCCCATTAAATTGAATATTTTGAAGGTGCTAATTTAGCAGTAAATTACTCCTCTTTGCCTCCCTGCAAGTTTACAGTGCCTCAGTGTCTCTTTTAAAAGATACAAAGCAGGGAGAAACTCAGCTAACATCACATCACTGTGGCCACTCCCAGCCCAATAGAACTGGCACCAACTTCAGTAAGTGTCAGCAATTTCAAAGCTAAACTCACACTCATAAATTTGATTGAATTTTTACAGAAGGTGACCAGGTGTGGAAATCATGCCTAAACTTACAAGAATTCTTTGAGGAGGTTTAAGCAGGATAGATAAAGGGAAAATAGTGGATGCAATGTATTTGAATTTTCAGAATGTAGAGGAGCCATTGTTGGACTGGGGCCTACAAAGTTAAAGATCACGCAACACCAGGTTATAGTCCAAGTTATATATTTGGAAGTACTAGCTTACGGAGCGCTGCTCCTTCATCAGGTAGCAGTGGAGCAGGATCATAAGACACAGAATTTAAAGCAGAGGATCACAGTGTCATGCATGCAACTGGTACAATATATTGAACAAACCTAGATTTCTGTTAAGTCTTTCATCTTTTAGAATGGGTTGCAGGTTTCGGTTCAGTAATATGTAAATCCCAAAACCTCTTTCAAATCGCATTCTTGAGATAACCTAAGGTTTCAGAAGGCATTGATAGTGTACCCACTTCAGGTTACTTAATAGGATAAGACTCTGCAGTACTGGAGATAATATATAAGCATGCTAAGATGATTGGTTAACTAATAGAAGACAGAGAGTTGGGATAAGGGAGCATTTTCAGAATGACAACCTACAACCAATGGTGTGGGTCAGGATCAGTGCTGGGGCAACAATTATTTACAATATCTGTTTATGACTAAGATGAGGAAAATGAATGTACTATAGCCAAGTTTGTGGATGACACAAAAACAGGTCAGAGGGCAAGTAGCAAGGATAACACCAAGAGTATGCAGAGGGGTAAACAGGGGTTCCTACTCTCTCCCCATACTCTTTGATCCCTTTAGCCCTAAGAACTATATATAACTCCTTCTTGAAAATATTTAACGTTTCGGTCTTATCTGCTTTCTGTGGCAGAGAATTTCAAGGGTTCATTGTTATCTGGGTAAAGAAATTTCTCCTCATTTCAGTCCTAAGTGGCAAAACCTGTATCCATATACTGCGATTCCTGGTTCTGGACTTTCTGATCATTGAGAATATCCATCTTGTCTAGTCCTGTTATAATTTTATATGAGATCTCCATTTATTCTTCTAAATTCCAGTGAATATAATCTTAACTGATCCAGTCTTCCTTTGTCCTGTTAGTCCTGCCATTTCAGGAATCAGTCTGGTAAATCTTCTTGTATTCCCTCTAGAGCCAGAACATCATTCCTCAGATAAGGAGATCAGCACTGCACACAATACTGCAGGTGCAGAGAAGTGTGGTGCTGGAGAAACACAGCAGATCAGGCAGTATCCTGGGTTATAATGAAGGGCTTGTGTCTAAAACATTGACTCTCCTGCTCCTTAGATGCTGCCTGACCTGCTGTGCTTTTCTAGCCCCATCCTTTTTGACTTTGATCTCAGCATCTGCAGTTCTCACTTTCTCCCATACTCCAGATGTAGTCTCACCAAGGCCCAACAACTAGTGCATAAGGGTACTCAAGTCTCATTGCACCTCCCCCTTTCCCACTCTAACATCATTCAGAAAATAATCTGCCTTCCTGTTTTTGCAACCAAAGTAGATAGCTTCACATTTATCACATTGGCAATGCCAATTGCCCATTCACTCAACTTGTCCAAATTATACTGAAGCATCTCTGCATCCTCCTCACAGTTCACCCTCCCACCCAGCGTTGTGTCACCTTCAGACTTGGAGATATTACATTTAGATCCCTCATCTGAATTATTCATATAAACTCTGAATAGCTGGTATCCAGGTCCCTGTGGTATCCAACTTGTCGCTGCTTGACACTCAGAAAAGGACTCATTTATTCCTGTCTGTCATTCCTTTGTTATTCCTATGATTCCTGTCTGTCAACCAATTCTCTATCCATGTCATACATTACTCCTAAACACTTTTATTTTGCATATTAATCTCTAAGGTGTGAAAGTCCACATCCACTGGCTCCTTTTATCAACTTTGCTTGCTACATCCTCGAAGCATGACTACTTTTTCATAAAATCGTGATAAAATCTATTTGTTTGATCCTGTCACTGTTTTCCAAGTTTTCTGTAATTTAAATTTTGTATAATGGAATCTAGCATTTTCCCCACAACTGATATCAGGCTAACCAGCCTATAATTTCCTGATCTCTCTCTACCTCTTTATTTCAATATGTTAGGGCAACATAGACAGGCTGGTCAGATGGGGAAACAGTGTGAAATGGAATGTAATCTTGAAAAATGTGAGGTGATACTATTTGCAAGTTTTAACAAGGCAAGGGGGGCAAGGCATAGTGGTCTACACCTTAAGTTTTCAAGTGACATAATAACATTGAGAAATCTCAATCATTTCAGTGAGAAAATCATTAACGACCACCCTGCCTAAAATTTCCAAAAAGCATCAACTTTGGATGAAGTGTAGCCACACATAATTGGAATATTACCTTCCCCGTGTGGACACTGAAATTCCAAGTTATTTTTTCTGTGAGGTAATGTGGAGAGTAGGGAAAGGAGGGGACAACTTCTTCCAATTTCCTTGTATTACTCCACGGGAGAATTGGGAATACTATGGAAATTATCTAAACTGGCACATTGAATTTGATCTTCTCTTCAGAGTTCTTGTGAAAATTCAGTTGAATTCGTACAGAATTTCAGGGGCTGATTGTCAAGAGGTTTTTGCTCCTGCAATTAGCTACTTCCAGATCTGTCCTATGACAGTCATTTTATTCACAACTCCTTCCTGTTCAATGTCTAAAGCCCCTTTTGTTCACTCATGGAACATGGGATGCATTGGCTGAGCCAGCATTCATTGCCTGTCCTTAGTTGCCCTTGAGAAGATGGTGGTGAGCAATCTTCTTGAACTGTTGCAGTCCATGTACAGTATATAAATCCACATGCCCTTAGGGAGGGACTTTGAGGACTTTGACCCAGCAATGCTGAAGGAATGGTGATATATTTCTAAGTCAGGATAGAGAGTACCTGGAGGGGAACGTACAAGTAGTAGCGTTTCATACATACCTGCTGCTCTTGTTCCTGTGATGGCATTGGTCATGAGTTTGGAAGGTGTTGCCTAAGGAGCCTTGGTGAACATCTGTAGTCCATCTTGCACATGGCACACATTGTCCGGAGTGGAGGGGGTGGATGATTGTGGGCTTGGTGACAATTAGCCTGGCTGCTTCGTCCTAGATGGTGTCAAGCTTCTTGAATATTATTCAAGATTGTGAACGTTGAAGCGGGGAGTATTCCACCCCATTCCTGACTTGTGCCTTGTAGATGGTTTGAGGAGGCACCGGGATTCAGGAGGTGAGTCACTCATTGCAGTATTCCCAGCTTCTGACCTGCTTATCAACTACCGCATTTATATGGGGAGCCCCATTCAGTTTTAGTTTGATAAGCACTTTGAAAAGTTTGCTACGTTAGAGTGGCATAAACACAAATTATTGGAGGTGATATGCCAACTAGAATGAAAAATGTAAAATTTGGAATACCATTGTCATTGCAGTGAAGTGGAAAGAGTTTGGAAACATAAAATGTTTAAAACTTTTAATGGACTGGATCAGAAATTCACCCCAACAAAATCAAAGGGCCATTTGCAGTATTTTTCTGGCACTTAGACATTGGAATAATGTGCGCCCAGAAATATGGAGCTGGTTCAATTCAATTTGAGCAAGTGTATTTATACTGTAAAGGTTCAAATTGTGGCTCATTGGACTGGAGAAGAAAAACATTGCTCTTCAGGCTAATAAGTTGAAGAACAGCTGGGTGTTAAGTTATTTAAACACGAAAACTAACAAATAACGTCAACAGATCTGTGCCAGGAATTTTCTTGATGTGAGAATTCTAGTCTGCTCACTTTCCCCCTACCCATCAATTTTCTTCTTTCTAAAGTAACTGTCTAATTTAGTTTTAACAAAGCATGGCAAAAAGATTTCTGCATACCTTTAGAGTGGGTTTGGTTTTAATTGCAAGTGGAAGGAGCAGGAAGGGGAGGTGGTGGGAGCTAAATTGGAATAATTAACATAACCTCACCTTTTTTCACCCCAATCTAGTCATTTGAAATGTTTAATTGTAAGCTGTAAGTGCACCAGCTCTAAGTTAGTTGGCTCCCTGTTAACTATCAGGCTCTGATCAGAAAGATGATGGATTAAAAAAAAGGCAAGGCAATCCCTCATGAATGATTTTTGCCTGAAACGTTAATTTTCCTGCTCCTCGGATGCTGTCTGACCTGCTGTGCTTTTCCAGCACCCTACTCTCAAATCCCTCATGAATGTAGAGCGTAAGCCACAGGATGACAGGGTGCACATACTCAGGCTCCTATTAGTGATCGGAAGCAGTGACAGCACAACATTGGCAGTGAGAGCAGGTCATGCATGGAATGGCAGCAACGTCCTGCCAATCAGAGGTGGCAGCCGGGGATGTAGCTCCTCCTGGTGATTGGAGACGGCAGTGACAGCGGCAGCAAAAACACAGCTCCTCTTGACGATCGATGTGAGACTCGCAGGCTGACCGAGCCTCTAGGCTGTGGCTAGGCCCAAGGCCTGCATCGTGGTTCCAAACACCTTTATGGAGATAAGACTTAGACTTTAAGATTTGGATATTTTTCCTTATCTTTTGGCATTTCTTCTTCTCCTGTTGTTTTTCAAATTCTGGTTTTATAACCAAGATGGCACCAGAGAACATAAGAACATAAGAAATAGGGTAGAAGTAGGCCATCTGGCCCCTCGGGTCTGCTCTGTCATTCAATAAGATCATGGCTGATCTTTTCATGGACTCAATTCTACATACCCCCCTGCTCAGCATAACCATTAATTCCTTTACTGTTCAAAAATCTCTTTGCCTTAAAAACGTTCAAAGAGGTAGCCTCTGCTGCTTCACTTGGCAGGGAGTTCTACAGATGGTATTTTGTCCACCTTTCACTATATTCATGTATTTCTATATTTGAGTACATGTGACAATAAAATCTAATTTGCATTCTAATCTAATTCTAATTCTAATTCAGTTGCGCAGGGATAGAGCACTGATTGCACTTGGAATGGGAGTCGATTAGTTGGGCTGACAACAACCATTTTTTGTCCACCAACTTCTTTCCCTTTCTTTTTATCAAACCGGCCAAAATGAAAGAGGTAGCAATTTTACCAGCAGGAGGTGAAATCACAACTTTACGGAGCTAATTAGAAAAGTGCCAGTGGGCTACATGCAGTAATAAAAGCTTTGATTCCAACTCAGCTATTGAAAGCAGGCTCAGATCAGCATCACAGCCTGAAGAACCAGAAAATGCAATACTTTTTTCATTTAAATATCTTTGAACCAATATCAAGAATGCGAAACTTTCTCGCTTTGCTGAGCATTTACTCAAACCTGCTGCCTCCTCCACTTTATCAAGCTGTCAGTCAGTAGCAATCAACAAACTGAAGGAATTGTTAAGTTCTTAATGCTTGAAGACATCATGACAAATAATAACTCACTACTAGAGGGTACCAAATAAATTACACTCACTTTTAGATGAGAAGGTTAGTGTTCTTATATATCTTTGGAAAAGTTGATAATCTTTCAGTACATTTGACTACCATAGTCAATATGAAACTTTCTTGGAAAAAGTAGTGTGTATTTCAGTTCTATCACTGTCATTTTTCACCTTGATAAATGCAAGAGGTGTAAAGGAAATGTGAAGTTTGTTTACGCTCATTTTAACATGCTCTGGATGTAGACTAAAAAAATGATTTAATCGATGCAATGAATCCGACTGTAACCTTTGATTTCAGACATCTTCAGAAATTTATTGTGCTATTTGATTAGTGGTTTTATCTAAAGTTTCATTATTCATAAAATTGCTAAGTATCTGCTTTAAATGTCACAGGAGTGATTCTACCCTGAAGTGGCAACAATGGATTTATTACTGGTACTTTTATCTATAAATACATTGCAACTAACAACCTTTATTTTTCTATCAGCTGAAGGAGAACATTGTTCATATTTCTTCTCATTTTTCTTGTATCCTCCTCATTTTACATCGCCCTTCTTGAAGGCAGTAACACACACTGCAGTTTGATTCTATGTTTCTTAAGGGACATTTTTTACTGCATTTTTAATGGATATGAAAATTCTTCAACTTCTGCTTCAAAATATGAAATTAAGACCATGGCAGCTTTAAGTAAGAGATTATTTCAAGCTATTTTCTTGTTTCTTGGGAAATCCTTTCTTATGGGCTGCATTTTTAAAGACTTGCTTGACTCAGTGATAGCAATGCTGAATCTGAGGCAAAGGGTCAAGCACCACATCAGAGTTTTAAGCACATAATCTGCCTTGCCATCCCAAGAGAATGTTGTGTTGTCTGAGGTACTCCCTTTCAGATGAGATTGGGGGGGGGTGCAGAATGGTGGCTCAGTGGTTAGCATTGCTGCCTCACAGCGCCAGGGACCCAGGTTTGATTCCGGCCTTGAGCGCTTTCTGTGTGGAGTTTGCACATTCTGAATTGAATTGAATTCATTGTCACGTGTACCGAGGCACAGTGAAAAGCTTTATCTTGTGAGCAATACAGGCAGATCACGTAGTTAAGGAGGATAGATAGTAAATAATAGGTAAACAGCGGCAAAAACAAAAACACAGGAACAGGCAAATGTTAAGAGCTTGTGAATCGATTCAGTATTCTAACAACAGTAGGGTAGAAACTGTTACGAAACCGGCTGGTGTATGTATTCAGGCTTCTGCACCTTCTCCCCAGTGGTAGAGGTTGTAGAAAAACATTGCCAGGATGGGATGGATCTTTAAGAATGTTGGCGGCCTTTCCTTGACAGTGGGCCTGATAGATGGATTCTATAGATGGGAGGTTGGCCTTTGTGATTGTCCGGGCCAAGTTCACCACTCTCTGTAACCGTCTCCAATCTTGAATGGTACAGTTGCCATACCAGGTAGTGATACATCCGGACAGAATGCTCTTGATGGCACACCTATAAAAATTGGCAAGGGTATTCACTGTCATGCCGAATTTCCTCAGCTGCCTGAGGAAGAAGAAACAGTGTTGGGCCTCTGTAACCAGTGTGTCCACATGAAGAGTCCAAGAAAGGTGGTTGTGGATGACCACTCCCAGGAGCTTGACACTTTCCACTCGTTCCACCTCTGTGCTGTTAATGTGTAGGGGGGGGGCATGAATAACATCCTGCCGAAAGTGAATAATGTCAATTCTCCCCGTGTCTGCGTAGGTTTCCTCCAGGTGCTCCGGTTTCCTCCCACAATCCAAAGAAGTGTGGGTTAGGAGAATTGGCCATGCTAAATTGCCCATTGTTCAAGGGTAAATATAAGGTAAGGGAATTGGTCTGGGTGGGTTACTCTTTGGAGGGCTGGTGTAGACTTGTTGGGCCGAAGGACCTGTTTCCACACTGTCGGGATGCTATGTAGGATGAGTAATTAAACAAAAGCCCTGTCTACCTTGCATGCAGATGTACACAATTGCACAATACTGTTTGAAGTAAAGTTGGCCTGGGTGAGGTGCGATTCTGATCTAATACCACCAGAAAACAGATCTTATATATTCCCCACTCTTCATTATTCTCAATGTAATGGCTATGTTTAGTTTTGTGACAATGATAACACTTCAAAATATCTCACTGGCTAAGAAATACTTTGAGAGAACCTCAGGATGTGAAAACCACAATAAATAATTAAATATTATTTCTATTTTACTTGATAATGTGCTGTATTGTAGTATGTGTTACTCATAAAATCTTTATATATTATTCCCCTTAAATGCAGAGGAAAAAAAGGGTTAAATATTTAAGCCGTCCTTGCATTTGAAACTACTAGGATGTATTCAAGCATCTGTTATTCTTGCTGGTTTTGTTTATTGTGATTTTTGGATTTAATCCATTATGCTGCCAAGAATTTTTTTCCTCTCAATTTGATGCCAATGTACTCTTTCCTTGTTTGTGACAGCTATCTGCCATGGACACTTGATTCACACGAAACAAAAAATTACACAATTCTTTGTGCTTCCATGCTTATGCAAATGTCCATGGAAAGCAAATTAAATGCCATATTGCAAGCCAGAAATCATAATAAATTAAAGTTTGCCCTTTTCTACACAGAGAATCAGTTATCACAGTACCTAAAAGAACAATTGTGATGTATCAAATAGTGTGCCATCTTTCGACAATCCTATCATAAACTCAATATTGATGACATTTAATTATTATTTCTTGACATATCAATTTTGTTCTCCCATTCAACTGGAATCCTGCACCTTGCATTAAGGGCTATGACCTTTACTTATGTTTCTCAACAATAAGTATTTTCAACTCAGTGGCAAGTTTTTAAAAAATAATTTTATCACAAAAATGATGCTTGAAAAGAAACTGAGAATCCTATATTACTGGATTAGTTTCTGAACATTGGGGATTTTAAAGCACAGTTTTTGTTCATTTACGTTGGGCAAAATAAAAATTTGAAAATCATTACAATTATCACTCAGCATGTGAAAAAATGCCTCTTGAGATGATTTGGTTGTTCCTTAGATGATGATTTGGGAATGTTAATGTTGTATTAAATTCCATTAGATTTCAATACAACATTTCAAAAATAGGACGTAAACCTACCTTGGTGAACTTTTCATATTAATGCACAACTTATCCCAAGTATAGCTATATTGAAAATGCAAACGTAAAGCTCAAAGTGAAACTCCAGCTACAAACTGAAACTACAAAGATTGTTTTATCACTGGCCTAATTGGTCACACCTAAATCCTAGGCTTTCAGCATCTAAGACTCAGATTAGAAGTGTAATTGACCATATGGTGGCATTTCTAAGTCTCCTATGAACAAGCTGCTCTTTAGTTGTTTTTTTCACTCAGTTCCAGTTACGTTGTCCTGAGGCTAGAGCTCTGGGATGCTAATCCTTTCAGAAATTATTGTCCATGGTTTTGTTCCTGGGCCATTCATCAGCCACCGGGCAACAATTGAACCTTTCTTTGACTGGTTTCAACCTGGTTTCAGGTTGAAAAACACTTGTATGAAAGGGTTAGGGAAGGCTTAATGCCTCTCAATAAAAAGGAATGCAAGACCAGAAACAGAACATGATGGCTTTGCCTTTTAATCCACTCAGAAGATCTTCCAAGTGAGTGAAGTGATTCAAATGGAAGGTCAAATGTTCCTATAAGAGTCTGAAGTATTTTAACGAATTGTTTTCCATACCAGTTTCCTCTGCTCAGTTTACTCTGATTCTTCACTAATTGACTTATTTCTTCATTTGACTAAAACATAAATAAGTATCTCTTTTGGTATCAGAGATTTCTCAACCATATCTCTTCTGCCTTTTCTTCACTTATTCACTTCAAACACCGACTGATGATGAGGTATGGCACCACAGGTACAAACTGCCTACTGTATGTAAGTAGCCATATTTCATTAATGGGCCTCCACAATGAAGGTAGAATTATAACAGAGTATGAATTGCACCTTCACTGAAGTGAAGTAGGTTAATTCAGTTCTATTTTCCAGTTAAGGCTAATTTTAATACTGGAATTGAGGTCCCAATAGTATTGACACCTCTGAAACTGGCTCTTCAGTGAATGACAAACTGTATGATGATATAGAATATAACTTGGTTTCAGGATTGCAAGGAGAGCTATCTTGCAGTTTCCTTAGATTTCAAGCATCACCAAATCTCCTCACTATATATTTGTTCACCAGGGCTACTAATGAGAATGAGGAAGGGCTTATGCCTGAAACGCCGATTCTCCTGTTCCCTGGATGCTGCCTGACCTGCTGCGCTTTTCCAGCAACACATTTTCAGCTCTGATCTCCAGCATCTGCAGACCTCATTTTCTCCTACTAATGAGAATAACCGGCCTTGACGTCAAGGTCATATATGCCTACATATGGCATCAAGGAGCCTTAGTAAAACTGGTGTCAATGGGAATTGGGGGAACTTTTCCACTGTTTGGAGTCACATACCTGACACATAAGAAGATGGCTGTGGTTGTCAGTCATCTCAGCTCCAGAACATCTCTGCAAGTGTTCCTCAGGGTAGTATCCTAGGCCCAACCATCTTCTGCTGCTTCACCAATGACCTTCTCTCAATCATAAGGACAGAAATAAGATATTTACTGATGATTACATAACATTCAGCATCATTCACGACTCCTCAGATCTTGAAGAAATTCCTGTCCAATGATTTGGAAGTCAGCAACAACAACATTACATAAAGCCAATGTTGGCTGAAGGGGAACCATTATTCATGCAACCACTGTGGGTCCTATGTAAGCCACACAACATCACTCCATCATCTGTCATGTAATTGTACTGGTGGTCTGAACTGAATGCAGTGAGAGGTTTTGTGATTGCTGTGGGTCTGGGGTAGGAAGAGTTTCAGTGCAGTGCAGGTATCCCTTCCTAATACCATTTGGTGGCCACTTTGCCAGTACAGAAACATCAACACACCGCTGCATAGGCTGAGCCTGACTCTGGACAGGTGATAAATACATGTCCGTCATTATCGAGGTAAGATATTGAGGTGTGAAGAGCTATGCTCAGTCCTTAACTGCTGAGGGTATGAAAGCAATGACTGTTCTAAGATCCAAGAGCTTATTTCATTCATTCTCTTCCCATTTTAGGCCTTTTACACTAATCAGCCTGCTCCTGGGGTTAGAGTGTTTGTTGCTGTGGCTACCTACCTAGGAAGGTGAACACAGGTATAGGAGAAACAGGGTCTACAGTCAGCCCAGACCCAAGAGCAGCAGCAGTCAACGTGGATAACGAACAGCACCCAACTCTGGGAGAGCTCGTATCTACAGAGCTCCTCAGGATGTCAGGGGTGTGCTGGAGACCCAGAGGTTTCCAGCTCTGACATCATTTCCTGGGCATATTGAACTGCAGGATTGACACAGGTTCTGTATGTCCCTGGGCATTGAAACAGAGCTGCAGTGGGAGCTGAGAGTTGCTATGCTATGCTCTCCCTGTGGCTGTGAAAGTAACTGTAATTCTAAACATCTACGATACTGACTCTTTCCAGGGAGCAATGGGTGTCCTGTGTGGAATCTGTCAGTAGTTGCACCCTTAGATGCACCAGGACAGTGACCAAGGTCAACGGTGGAAGGAAGCAGTGGTTTATTTTGCTTTTCCATGACAAGGTCAGTGCTGTAGCCCAGGCAGTAGGATTGTGAAACATTGCGAAACATTGTGAAACATTTGTGATTACTGGTACCATTTCCTGGAGGTGTGTGTCCACTTTACTGATAGCTGCCATGATTCCAACATCCAGGAACACTCTTGAGTACCTGTTGTGCTTCAGGGTCCAGACAATTTACAAGGTTGATTGTTGGGGGACAGGAGCTACCCACTGCTACCATGGCCCTGTGTGATGTACAATGCTGCTTATGTTTCAAGCAGGATCATGGTGGATCAGATGATGGGGCTGCTGAAAGTATGGTTCCATTGCTTTGACATGTCTAGGGGCAAAGCAGGGGCGGAGATCTAATATAAACTGCATGGAACATACTGCATCGTTCTGTTATGCCAAGCACTGCATAATTGGAGTGGGTCAATGAGGTGATGGGTTAAAAACAAGGAACTGCAGATTCCAGCACCATTCTAATCTACAATGAGTTGATGTGCTGAGTAAGTATCCTTGTCCATGACAGAGCTCAGCTGCTCTGGGTGCAGCAAAATGAGAGCTGAGTACAGCAGACCAACATGGACGGGAAGATATTTATTGCTCAAGGTGCCAGGATCTGGTTTGCAATGTTGGAGGAAGCTTCATCTTTTGTTGATTTAGGTTGTGTTCACTTTTGGTGTCTGTGAATAAAAGTCTATGTTTGTATTTGCCTGATTGCTTACCTGCTTGTGACGTTCCCCTACTGGACAGTGGCAAGCTCCAGGTCTACTGGGCATTGTGGGCAGGGGACCATTGACTTGGAGGGTGTTCAGATGGGATATAGCTCAGGACAGGTGAACTGTGTGGTGTAAATACAGAAAGTGCTGGAGAAACCCAGCAAGCCTGGTAACATCAGTACTGAGAGCAAGTTAATGTTTTGAGTCCAATGTAATCTTCTTTGGAACTGAAGTCGAGAAACGTTAACACATTTTATTTTCCCTCCACACACGATGCCAGAACTGCCGCATTTTTCTGTTTTTATTTTAGATTTCAAGCACCTGTAATATTATTAAATTGTGAGACCTGGTGGTTAAAGAATGATAGGGGTGGAAGAATCATGTGCATGAGGGAGTGTCAGCCATGCCAGTTATGTGTCATGAGCAGTGTGGCTTTGTTGCTGCTTTGCCATTACTTTGCTGATGAAGGAATTATGCCTGAAACATAGATTCTCCTGCTCCTCGGATGCTGCCTGACCTGCTGTGCTTTTCCAGCACCACACTTTCAACTTTGATCTCCAGCATCTGCAGTCCTCACTTTCTCCAAGTGGGGATGGGTGTCAACACTGGATTGCCAACACGTAAGTGGTTGCACAGTGGCCTTTCAAAGATGAGTGCAAGGGATGCCAGTCTTTTTGCAGACATTATTGAATGGCAAATTGTTCAGTGAATGGCGCAGAGTGAGATGGGGCTGGATGAGAACTTGAGGGAAACCATAGGGGCTGAGTCAGGAGATAATGTGGCATGTTTGATAAGATACATTGAGAGGACTCACTAGGCCTTGCAGTGGAAATCCCTCCAAAACACTAAATTCACCTTGGACTTTGGAAGTATAGCGTAAGACGTAGCTCTATTTGAATTGGCCTTTCATCTGGATTTGCTGTCATTGTTTATATTGTTTCTGAAGCAGCACTAAACAGGAATAAATCTCCTTTGCCACTGTCGCCTAACATTTTCCCATCCCCTCTCCCTTCATTCATGTATTCACTAAATTTATTGAACTCACAATTATTGCAACATGTTTCTATCATTCAATGGCAACCTGTAATATGTTATGATCTGACATTTAATTCAGTTCTTGCCAAGGGAATAAGCAGTTGACATGAACAAAACTGTTTCTGTCAGGGAATTACTAACACAGCCCAAATTTCAGTTGGAAACAAAACATGACAACAATTCCTCCCTGGTACTGAGTTCCAAAATTTCTTGTGTGAGGTATGGAGTAAATTTGTTTTGGCATTTGCTTGCAGCTGATGAGGAGTGGTTCTGGCTTTGATAACCTCCGGGATTCTGAGAAAATCTTTAACCCCACTCCAATGAAAAGCTTGACAGTTAATGATTGGATTCACTCATTGGTCACTGTAATGGAGGAGGGGTGAAGAAGATTACAGTGCGTGGTAAAAAATAGGCAGAGCATTTTGAGGGAGGAACACACATCACAATATACTATATCTCACTAAGAATTCACAAGTCCTTATGAGGAGCTCAGATGGAGCTCTGTGTCAAGCCAGAAGCTATATCTGCAGGTGATCATAATACAGTGCTTTCCAGCAGGAGTCCAGAGTTTTTATCAGCTTGTACCCTTGCCCCATGTGCCTGGACTTTTGTAGAGAAATGGTTCTGCATTACATGTCCCCCACTGCCTCCAGGAATGCAGTATGTTCTCTGAGAGGGAGTGATTCTGAGCAATAAAGTTGATGTATGCTTCAACTGCCTTTCCCTTCTCCATTGCAGATCATCCTGGACTGACCGATTGTCAAACTCAATCCTACCCACGTAACCCCTTGTAACCAAGTTTGGCAGCTACCGTTGGCTGGGTAGTTCATCCAGCAAGCTGTTGGACTGTAACCTCCAGTAATTTAATTAGTTGAGGCCCAGTTAAGATTCGAATGACCTTTTATTTTCCTCTTCTTGTTGTGTTCTCCACTTCTACAGGGTTCTTTTGCACCTTCCCATCACTCTATCTCCTCCATAATATTGGGGCCATTTAAATGTCAGCACATCTTTTCCTCCTTGTCTTAAATGTCAGCTCTCTTCTTTGGCCAGCCATAGAGTCATAGAGCCATACAGCATGGAAATAGACCCTGCAGTCCAATCAGTCTATGCTGACCATAATCCCAAACGAAGTAGTCCGATCTCCCTGTGCTTGGTTCATATCTTTCCAAACCTTTCTTATGCGTGAATTTCCCCAAATATCTTTTAAATGTTGTAACTGTACCTGCATCCACTGCTTTCTCTGGAAGTTTATTCCATACATGGACCACTCTCCATACAAAAACGTTGCCCTTCATGTCATTTTTAAATCTTTCTTTTCTGACTTTAAAAATATGCCCCCTGGTCTTGCCATTTACCTTATCTATAGCCCTCATGATTTTCAAAACCTCTATAAGGTCACCCCTCAACCTTATACACTCCAGTGAAAAAAGTCCCAGTCTATCCAGCCTCTCCTTATAACTTAAACCCTCCATTCCCAACAAAATCCAGGTAAATCTCTTTTGAACCCTCTCCAGTTTAATAATATCCTTCCCATAATAGGGTAACCAGAACTACTCCAAAAGAGGCCTCCCCAAAATCCTGTACAACCTCAACATGACTTCCCAAACCATTTGTAGATTTATTCAATGTGGCCACCGATGCACAATGGTTACCATTGGCTTAATTCTCCTGCTGGAGCTTTAATACTCTTGGTATATTTTAAAGATGAGGCCAATAATTTACCACCACCTCTGTCCCTCCCTCTCTCCTGATGCTGCAGGAGCCCCGTGTTACACAGAAGTGATTAAGTTACTGCGGGGTCTGCATGAGTACAGGCCATGTGGCTAGATATATTAGCACAGGAGAAGGGGACGCTGGCCCAGGATTACTTTACAGCCCATGTAATACACTGCTGCTTGAACATACCTGTACGTTCCTTTACAGCTGCACAGTCTAAATGATGGGAAGTAAATCCCGAGTGAGTTCACTTAAAGGTTAATTGCCAATCAGACTGGAGATCAGAACTCTGGCTCTGTTCGGAAAGGTTTTGAAGCTGTATTTCCACGGGTGTTATCCTGATCGACTGCTGTAATGTCAATGGAAGAGTTTTCGAAGCCCTAGGAAAATGGTATTAGACACAGACCGATGTTTGAAGTGTGATGGACAGGATGTGTGCGTGTATATAATGGTTTTATGGCTTTCCAGGTGGATCACTGGTTATTCAAAACAAACGCTGTCAATTCCTGCAGGATTTTCCTGACCGCTTGCTGTAATGTTGCTGGAAGACGAGCAGAACCATCTCTCTCTCTCTCTCTCTGTAAGCAGCTGTTTCTAGCCATTTACAGAATTTTCTCTGGCTGTTTTGTAGATTTCCTAGTGATAGGCACTTGGCATTGTCACATCAGGAACCTGTCATATCTGATGTTTGGGAAAAGGCTGGAAAATAAGGCCTTCAGATTTTTGACAACCATGGCCCAGATTTCCGGATGGCGTGATATTTTTCCTGCAGCATTGATGGGTGTTGGCACCTTGTGGAATCACTGATGCAGCAGACTCCAATGGATTTGCATGGGAAGATTCCGAAGGTCAAGTCGCCTATTCCTGGAACCCTCCAAATGTATCAATTTAAATCAGAGGGTTCCCCTATAGTGAGCCTAATAACTACCCAAGAACTGTTCGGCAATTAAAATGTACTCACCTTCGCTCACCACCTCTCCCTCATTTATACCTGCCCCATACTACTTAGGGCAGCCCCCTCCCCTCCCTGGGACCCAATACCCACCTTCAACCCTCAGGACTCAGCATTTCCCTTGCAGTCCCAGAATTTGAAACCGAACCCCAGCTACTGGATTCAACACTGCCACTCCTCCTAGCATCTGACACCCTTCCTCTCCCCCAGGGGCCCAGCATCACCCTCCCCTTCAACCTAGCAACAACCACCCTGACCCCCCCAGGATGTGACACCCATTTTCCAATTCTGCTAGACCCAAGACACCTTCCCTCTTAACAGAACGGCACCTCATAATTCCTGCTGAAGCTGATAAATTCTTCTCACCCTGACCCACCTTAAATATTCCATCATCAATCTGGCCCCCTGCATGCCTGGCACTTTACCCAGCTGGCACTGTTCCCAATAGGCAGTATTCTTACCTGGCACTCTGAGACCCTACCCACCCCCTGGCACCATACTCACCTGGGACCCTCCATACCTAGGCATCTAACCCCTCTGAAATATATTTACCTGGCATTTTGTCCACCTGGTACCCTAACCACACACTTACTTCCATGCTGTTGAAGTGGCTGTCTGTGCTGTTGGACATTTAATCAAAGAATTCCACAACTACCGCTGTGAGAAGAGAGGCCATGGTTTCACATCCCCCTGCCTATCCTGCACTATGAGGGAGCTGATCGGTATCAGACCCATCCTGCATTTCTGATGGAGTCCATGACTGGGATATTCTGCCAGCTCTATCTTAATGTAAAAACAGTAGGATTGGAGTGGAAATCTGACTGTTATGGCTATGTCTCAGAAATTCAGGCCCATTCATTTCATGAATGTTAAAACTCCTCCTGCCCCATATAATAGGAAAATGGGCAGATACCACTCCCAGCCCCTACCGTTCACCCTCTACACACTATCAACCCTGCTCATTGAGACCCAGTCTCAGATCTCTTATCCCCGGCCTTTGAAACTACAATATCCCCCCCTCCTTTGCTTCAATGAAACAGCCTTCCCAGCTCCAGATCCTTCTCCCATCCTATCCTGCCTGCTGGATCTCCAGGCCCCTAATCTCCCAATTAATATTTCCTATCTCCTAACATGCCCTTTCCCAACTTAAAGCATTCCATCCTTTGACCTTTTTCTGGCCTTTGGCATTCTGACTATTTCTCCCTCATTCTGCCTCTCATTACCACCACCACATTGGTTTGTTGAAAGAAAAGGAGCTGGGTCCACTAATTAAAAATGGTCATGGGCAAATTACTAGGAGAAGGGACATTCCTGATAAAGACCTTATGCTCGAAACGTTGACTCTCTTGCTCCTTGGATGTTGACTGACCATCTGTGCTTTTCCAGCACCACACTTTTTTACTATGAGCAAATTACTACTTCACAAAATCGCTAAAACATATGTATAGAAGCAGGCCATTCAACCCATCGAGTCCCATTGTACCATTCAATGAGATCATGGCTGATCTGATATCCTCAACTCCACTTTCCTGCCTTTTCCCTATCACCTTTCATTCTCCCACTGATTAAAATTCTGTCTACGTCAACCTCAAGTGTACTTAATGACCCAACCTCAACAGCTTGTTGAGGTAAATAGTTCCACAGGTTCACAATTCTCTGAGAGAAGAAATTCCTCCTCAGCTGGTCTTAAATTCTTTATTAAATCCTTTCCGTGACCCCTTATTCTGAGATTACACCCTTTGATCCTAGAATGTCCCTACAAGGGAAAACAACTTTTCTGCAAGTTTTTGTCACGTCTCCTGAGAATCCTCTATGTTTCGCCAAGGTCACCTTTCGTTCTTTTATATTCCAGCAAATACATGGCCAATCTAATGAACCTCTCCTCATCCAACAGTCCCTCCAGGTCTGGGATCAGCCTAGTGAACATTCTCTGAACTGTCTCCAATGCCAGTATATCTTTCCTAAGACAAGGGGATCAAACCTGTTCACAGTTTTCCAGCTGTGATCAGCAAAACCTCCCTACATTTATTTCATTTCCTTTGAAATAAAAGACATTTCATTTGCCCTCCCTATCACCAGCTGGTCTTAGATGTTAGTCTTTTGTGATTCGTGGATAAGGAGTCCCAAATACCTCTGTACTGTAGCTTTCCAAAAGCTTTCTCCATTCAAATAATATTCAGCTCCTGAATTCTTCCTGCTAAAGGTCATAATCATGCTGAATAGTGGAGCAGGCTTGATGGTCTAAACAGCTTACTCCTATTCCTATTTTCTACCTTTGCGATGCCTCCTATCACCATCTCCACCCTTGCACGAATACTGATGGAGCAATTTTGATGGAGTCATCACTCTCCAATCCCCATGCTGCAGACTAAGAGCATCTCAACAGCTAGATCAAGGATATGAGATATATGTCTGTACCCCTATTGAAGCCATAAGAATCACATGTATGTAAAAGTGCTTGGACGAGGAAGAGTAAAGAGTTATAAATGCACCAGGGTGCATGCAGGGTATATTGTACATGCTAGTGTGTTTAAGCTTGTGTCATAAATATTATTTCTGTTCACCACTTTGCCACCTGGGCCATTTTGCTTTCTGCCTGGCAAGTGCCATTTTCACTTGTTATGAATGGTAAAGATTTTTGGTAAAGAACAAGTCTACACTCAGCTATTATCTGGATTGGTTTGAATTAGTATTATGGTGAAGGAGGTAATGTGGTGTTTGAAAGTGCTGAACCTAAAGAACGTTGAAGTAATGAGGACATCCGTGGTAGCAATGAAAAACACATTGGTCACATCACGGTCCATCTTCTGTGATGCTTTGTGTCCAGGTACGTTCTTTCTCCCAGTTCACCTCTCACTTCTGTGTGCAATATTGTGGATTTTGGAGATGCAGACTGAAGGGCATCTCTCAGCACCAGTGCTACAACCAAAGTCTTTCATACCAACACGTGAGAAAGCAGCTGGGAGGGGTCAATATTTACTGACTCATTTTCCTGTCATGTCTTCAGCCCTTCACTTGTTCTCAGCTTGTTTTCAATGGCAAAAAACAGAAAATCCACATCTAAACAGCAAAAAACATGTTAATATCACTGAAACTGAGTGAGTCACATTGAAGTCACATCAATATACAAACCTCCCTACTTACCCATGTCAAAATAATATCCTGGCCACAGGGCTCTTCTGAACGGGAAGATGTCTCATCCCATCACACTTCCAATGCTTTTGCCAGAGCTGATAGAAACTTCGTGATCCACAAGCCAGGAGCCAGTGTCTGTAGCCAGTGTCTTCCCAGTGTTTGTACAATGATGTCCTGGCTGAAAACTGATAGATATCAGCTTCTGTCGGCCCTACTGTCTTTCTGGCACTGCAGTAGTTATTTGCACTGGCTCATCACTCTCATTGATTCCTGGGAGAACAGGCAGCAGAAAATGAGTTACTTCTCGTAATAATAGTTACTTACTCCACCAATCTCACACAGGCAGATGTCTACACTGTAAGTAATCTAATCTAAAGTTGACAACTTCCTCTTCTGTGGGGATTGCTCAAATACAACCTAACCCATTGGAGCTAAATATGAAGTCAGCTAAATATGCATTGGCCATATTGGGGCCAGTTTCCTAAAAGGCATACAATTCACTAGAAGTTAATCCCCATCAATATACAAACCTCCCTACTTACCCATGTCAAAATAATATCCTGGCCACAGGGCTCTTCTGAACGGGAAGATGTCTCATCCCATCACACTTCCAATGCTTTTGCCAGAGCTGATAGAAACTTCGTGATCCACAAGCCAGGAGCCAGTGTCTGTAGCCAGTGTCTTCCCAGTGTTTGTACAATGATGTCCTGGCTGAAAACTGATAGATATCAGCTTCTGTCGGCCCTACTGTCTTTCTGGCACTGCAGTAGTTATTTGCACTGGCTCATCACTCTCATTGATTCCTGGGAGAACAGGCAGCAGAAAATGAGTTACTTCTCGTAATAATAGTTACTTACTCCACCAATCTCACACAGGCAGATGTCTACACTGTAAGTAATCTAATCTAAAGTTGACAACTTCCTCTTCTGTGGGGATTGCTCAAATACAACCTAACCCATTGGAGCTAAATATGAAGTCAGCTAAATATGCATTGGCCATATTGGGGCCAGTTTCCTAAAAGGCATACAATTCACTAGAAGTTAATCCCCATCAATATACAAACCTCCCTACTTACCCATGTCAAAATAATATCCTGGCCACAGGGCTCTTCTGAACGGGAAGATGTCTCATCCCATCACACTTCCAATGCTTTTGCCAGAGCTGATAGAAACTTCGTGATCCACAAGCCAGGAGCCAGTGTCTGTAGCCAGTGTCTTCCCAGTGTTTGTACAATGATGTCCTGGCTGAAAACTGATAGATATCAGCTTCTGTCGGCCCTACTGTCTTTCTGGCACTGCAGTAGTTATTTGCACTGGCTCATCACTCTCATTGATTCCTGGGAGAACAGGCAGCAGAAAATGAGTTACTTCTCGTAATAATAGTTACTTACTCCACCAATCTCACACAGGCAGATGTCTACACTGTAAGTAATCTAATCTAAAGTTGACAACTTCCTCTTCTGTGGGGATTGCTCAAATACAACCTAACCCATTGGAGCTAAATATGAAGTCAGCTAAATATGCATTGGCCATATTGGGGCCAGTTTCCTAAAAGGCATACAATTCACTAGAAGTTAATCCCCATCAATATACAAACCTCCCTACTTACCCATGTCAAAATAATATCCTGGCCACAGGGCTCTTCTGAACGGGAAGATGTCTCATCCCATCACACTTCCAATGCTTTTGCCAGAGCTGATAGAAACTTCGTGATCCACAAGCCAGGAGCCAGTGTCTGTAGCCAGTGTCTTCCCAGTGTTTGTACAATGATGTCCTGGCTGAAAACTGATAGATATCAGCTTCTGTCGGCCCTACTGTCTTTCTGGCACTGCAGTAGTTATTTGCACTGGCTCATCACTCTCATTGATTCCTGGGAGAACAGGCAGCAGAAAATGAGTTACTTCTCGTAATAATAGTTACTTACTCCACCAATCTCACACAGGCAGATGTCTACACTGTAAGTAATCTAATCTAAAGTTGACAACTTCCTCTTCTGTGGGGATTGCTCAAATACAACCTAACCCATTGGAGCTAAATATGAAGTCAGCTAAATATGCATTGGCCATATTGGGGCCAGTTTCCTAAAAGGCATACAATTCACTAGAAGTTAATCCCCATCAATATACAAACCTCCCTACTTACCCATGTCAAAATAATATCCTGGCCACAGGGCTCTTCTGAACGGGAAGATGTCTCATCCCATCACACTTCCAATGCTTTTGCCAGAGCTGATAGAAACTTCGTGATCCACAAGCCAGGAGCCAGTGTCTGTAGCCAGTGTCTTCCCAGTGTTTGTACAATGATGTCCTGGCTGAAAACTGATAGATATCAGCTTCTGTCGGCCCTACTGTCTTTCTGGCACTGCAGTAGTTATTTGCACTGGCTCATCACTCTCATTGATTCCTGGGAGAACAGGCAGCAGAAAATGAGTTACTTCTCGTAATAATAGTTACTTACTCCACCAATCTCACACAGGCAGATGTCTACACTGTAAGTAATCTAATCTAAAGTTGACAACTTCCTCTTCTGTGGGGATTGCTCAAATACAACCTAACCCATTGGAGCTAAATATGAAGTCAGCTAAATATGCATTGGCCATATTGGGGCCAGTTTCCTAAAAGGCATACAATTCACTAGAAGTTAATCCCCATCAATATACAAACCTCCCTACTTACCCATGTCAAAATAATATCCTGGCCACAGGGCTCTTCTGAACGGGAAGATGTCTCATCCCATCACACTTCCAATGCTTTTGCCAGAGCTGATAGAAACTTCGTGATCCACAAGCCAGGAGCCAGTGTCTGTAGCCAGTGTCTTCCCAGTGTTTGTACAATGATGTCCTGGCTGAAAACTGATAGATATCAGCTTCTGTCGGCCCTACTGTCTTTCTGGCACTGCAGTAGTTATTTGCACTGGCTCATCACTCTCATTGATTCCTGGGAGAACAGGCAGCAGAAAATGAGTTACTTCTCGTAATAATAGTTACTTACTCCACCAATCTCACACAGGCAGATGTCTACACTGTAAGTAATCTAATCTAAAGTTGACAACTTCCTCTTCTGTGGGGATTGCTCAAATACAACCTAACCCATTGGAGCTAAATATGAAGTCAGCTAAATATGCATTGGCCATATTGGGGCCAGTTTCCTAAAAGGCATACAATTCACTAGAAGTTAATCCCCATCAATATACAAACCTCCCTACTTACCCATGTCAAAATAATATCCTGGCCACAGGGCTCTTCTGAACGGGAAGATGTCTCATCCCATCACACTTCCAATGCTTTTGCCAGAGCTGATAGAAACTTCGTGATCCACAAGCCAGGAGCCAGTGTCTGTAGCCAGTGTCTTCCCAGTGTTTGTACAATGATGTCCTGGCTGAAAACTGATAGATATCAGCTTCTGTCGGCCCTACTGTCTTTCTGGCACTGCAGTAGTTATTTGCACTGGCTCATCACTCTCATTGATTCCTGGGAGAACAGGCAGCAGAAAATGAGTTACTTCTCGTAATAATAGTTACTTACTCCACCAATCTCACACAGGCAGATGTCTACACTGTAAGTAATCTAATCTAAAGTTGACAACTTCCTCTTCTGTGGGGATTGCTCAAATACAACCTAACCCATTGGAGCTAAATATGAAGTCAGCTAAATATGCATTGGCCATATTGGGGCCAGTTTCCTAAAAGGCATACAATTCACTAGAAGTTAATCCCCATCAATATACAAACCTCCCTACTTACCCATGTCAAAATAATATCCTGGCCACAGGGCTCTTCTGAACGGGAAGATGTCTCATCCCATCACACTTCCAATGCTTTTGCCAGAGCTGATAGAAACTTCGTGATCCACAAGCCAGGAGCCAGTGTCTGTAGCCAGTGTCTTCCCAGTGTTTGTACAATGATGTCCTGGCTGAAAACTGATAGATATCAGCTTCTGTCGGCCCTACTGTCTTTCTGGCACTGCAGTAGTTATTTGCACTGGCTCATCACTCTCATTGATTCCTGGGAGAACAGGCAGCAGAAAATGAGTTACTTCTCGTAATAATAGTTACTTACTCCACCAATCTCACACAGGCAGATGTCTACACTGTAAGTAATCTAATCTAAAGTTGACAACTTCCTCTTCTGTGGGGATTGCTCAAATACAACCTAACCCATTGGAGCTAAATATGAAGTCAGCTAAATATGCATTGGCCATATTGGGGCCAGTTTCCTAAAAGGCATACAATTCACTAGAAGTTAATCCCCATCAATATACAAACCTCCCTACTTACCCATGTCAAAATAATATCCTGGCCACAGGGCTCTTCTGAACGGGAAGATGTCTCATCCCATCACACTTCCAATGCTTTTGCCAGAGCTGATAGAAACTTCGTGATCCACAAGCCAGGAGCCAGTGTCTGTAGCCAGTGTCTTCCCAGTGTTTGTACAATGATGTCCTGGCTGAAAACTGATAGATATCAGCTTCTGTCGGCCCTACTGTCTTTCTGGCACTGCAGTAGTTATTTGCACTGGCTCATCACTCTCATTGATTCCTGGGAGAACAGGCAGCAGAAAATGAGTTACTTCTCGTAATAATAGTTACTTACTCCACCAATCTCACACAGGCAGATGTCTACACTGTAAGTAATCTAATCTAAAGTTGACAACTTCCTCTTCTGTGGGGATTGCTCAAATACAACCTAACCCATTGGAGCTAAATATGAAGTCAGCTAAATATGCATTGGCCATATTGGGGCCAGTTTCCTAAAAGGCATACAATTCACTAGAAGTTAATCCCCATCAATATACAAACCTCCCTACTTACCCATGTCAAAATAATATCCTGGCCACAGGGCTCTTCTGAACGGGAAGATGTCTCATCCCATCACACTTCCAATGCTTTTGCCAGAGCTGATAGAAACTTCGTGATCCACAAGCCAGGAGCCAGTGTCTGTAGCCAGTGTCTTCCCAGTGTTTGTACAATGATGTCCTGGCTGAAAACTGATAGATATCAGCTTCTGTCGGCCCTACTGTCTTTCTGGCACTGCAGTAGTTATTTGCACTGGCTCATCACTCTCATTGATTCCTGGGAGAACAGGCAGCAGAAAATGAGTTACTTCTCGTAATAATAGTTACTTACTCCACCAATCTCACACAGGCAGATGTCTACACTGTAAGTAATCTAATCTAAAGTTGACAACTTCCTCTTCTGTGGGGATTGCTCAAATACAACCTAACCCATTGGAGCTAAATATGAAGTCAGCTAAATATGCATTGGCCATATTGGGGCCAGTTTCCTAAAAGGCATACAATTCACTAGAAGTTAATCCCCATCAATATACAAACCTCCCTACTTACCCATGTCAAAATAATATCCTGGCCACAGGGCTCTTCTGAACGGGAAGATGTCTCATCCCATCACACTTCCAATGCTTTTGCCAGAGCTGATAGAAACTTCGTGATCCACAAGCCAGGAGCCAGTGTCTGTAGCCAGTGTCTTCCCAGTGTTTGTACAATGATGTCCTGGCTGAAAACTGATAGATATCAGCTTCTGTCGGCCCTACTGTCTTTCTGGCACTGCAGTAGTTATTTGCACTGGCTCATCACTCTCATTGATTCCTGGGAGAACAGGCAGCAGAAAATGAGTTACTTCTCGTAATAATAGTTACTTACTCCACCAATCTCACACAGGCAGATGTCTACACTGTAAGTAATCTAATCTAAAGTTGACAACTTCCTCTTCTGTGGGGATTGCTCAAATACAACCTAACCCATTGGAGCTAAATATGAAGTCAGCTAAATATGCATTGGCCATATTGGGGCCAGTTTCCTAAAAGGCATACAATTCACTAGAAGTTAATCCCCATCAATATACAAACCTCCCTACTTACCCATGTCAAAATAATATCCTGGCCACAGGGCTCTTCTGAACGGGAAGATGTCTCATCCCATCACACTTCCAATGCTTTTGCCAGAGCTGATAGAAACTTCGTGATCCACAAGCCAGGAGCCAGTGTCTGTAGCCAGTGTCTTCCCAGTGTTTGTACAATGATGTCCTGGCTGAAAACTGATAGATATCAGCTTCTGTCGGCCCTACTGTCTTTCTGGCACTGCAGTAGTTATTTGCACTGGCTCATCACTCTCATTGATTCCTGGGAGAACAGGCAGCAGAAAATGAGTTACTTCTCGTAATAATAGTTACTTACTCCACCAATCTCACACAGGCAGATGTCTACACTGTAAGTAATCTAATCTAAAGTTGACAACTTCCTCTTCTGTGGGGATTGCTCAAATACAACCTAACCCATTGGAGCTAAATATGAAGTCAGCTAAATATGCATTGGCCATATTGGGGCCAGTTTCCTAAAAGGCATACAATTCACTAGAAGTTAATCCCCATCAATATACAAACCTCCCTACTTACCCATGTCAAAATAATATCCTGGCCACAGGGCTCTTCTGAACGGGAAGATGTCTCATCCCATCACACTTCCAATGCTTTTGCCAGAGCTGATAGAAACTTCGTGATCCACAAGCCAGGAGCCAGTGTCTGTAGCCAGTGTCTTCCCAGTGTTTGTACAATGATGTCCTGGCTGAAAACTGATAGATATCAGCTTCTGTCGGCCCTACTGTCTTTCTGGCACTGCAGTAGTTATTTGCACTGGCTCATCACTCTCATTGATTCCTGGGAGAACAGGCAGCAGAAAATGAGTTACTTCTCGTAATAATAGTTACTTACTCCACCAATCTCACACAGGCAGATGTCTACACTGTAAGTAATCTAATCTAAAGTTGACAACTTCCTCTTCTGTGGGGATTGCTCAAATACAACCTAACCCATTGGAGCTAAATATGAAGTCAGCTAAATATGCATTGGCCATATTGGGGCCAGTTTCCTAAAAGGCATACAATTCACTAGAAGTTAATCCCCATCAATATACAAACCTCCCTACTTACCCATGTCAAAATAATATCCTGGCCACAGGGCTCTTCTGAACGGGAAGATGTCTCATCCCATCACACTTCCAATGCTTTTGCCAGAGCTGATAGAAACTTCGTGATCCACAAGCCAGGAGCCAGTGTCTGTAGCCAGTGTCTTCCCAGTGTTTGTACAATGATGTCCTGGCTGAAAACTGATAGATATCAGCTTCTGTCGGCCCTACTGTCTTTCTGGCACTGCAGTAGTTATTTGCACTGGCTCATCACTCTCATTGATTCCTGGGAGAACAGGCAGCAGAAAATGAGTTACTTCTCGTAATAATAGTTACTTACTCCACCAATCTCACACAGGCAGATGTCTACACTGTAAGTAATCTAATCTAAAGTTGACAACTTCCTCTTCTGTGGGGATTGCTCAAATACAACCTAACCCATTGGAGCTAAATATGAAGTCAGCTAAATATGCATTGGCCATATTGGGGCCAGTTTCCTAAAAGGCATACAATTCACTAGAAGTTAATCCCCATCAATATACAAACCTCCCTACTTACCCATGTCAAAATAATATCCTGGCCACAGGGCTCTTCTGAACGGGAAGATGTCTCATCCCATCACACTTCCAATGCTTTTGCCAGAGCTGATAGAAACTTCGTGATCCACAAGCCAGGAGCCAGTGTCTGTAGCCAGTGTCTTCCCAGTGTTTGTACAATGATGTCCTGGCTGAAAACTGATAGATATCAGCTTCTGTCGGCCCTACTGTCTTTCTGGCACTGCAGTAGTTATTTGCACTGGCTCATCACTCTCATTGATTCCTGGGAGAACAGGCAGCAGAAAATGAGTTACTTCTCGTAATAATAGTTACTTACTCCACCAATCTCACACAGGCAGATGTCTACACTGTAAGTAATCTAATCTAAAGTTGACAACTTCCTCTTCTGTGGGGATTGCTCAAATACAACCTAACCCATTGGAGCTAAATATGAAGTCAGCTAAATATGCATTGGCCATATTGGGGCCAGTTTCCTAAAAGGCATACAATTCACTAGAAGTTAATCCCCATCAATATACAAACCTCCCTACTTACCCATGTCAAAATAATATCCTGGCCACAGGGCTCTTCTGAACGGGAAGATGTCTCATCCCATCACACTTCCAATGCTTTTGCCAGAGCTGATAGAAACTTCGTGATCCACAAGCCAGGAGCCAGTGTCTGTAGCCAGTGTCTTCCCAGTGTTTGTACAATGATGTCCTGGCTGAAAACTGATAGATATCAGCTTCTGTCGGCCCTACTGTCTTTCTGGCACTGCAGTAGTTATTTGCACTGGCTCATCACTCTCATTGATTCCTGGGAGAACAGGCAGCAGAAAATGAGTTACTTCTCGTAATAATAGTTACTTACTCCACCAATCTCACACAGGCAGATGTCTACACTGTAAGTAATCTAATCTAAAGTTGACAACTTCCTCTTCTGTGGGGATTGCTCAAATACAACCTAACCCATTGGAGCTAAATATGAAGTCAGCTAAATATGCATTGGCCATATTGGGGCCAGTTTCCTAAAAGGCATACAATTCACTAGAAGTTAATCCCCATCAATATACAAACCTCCCTACTTACCCATGTCAAAATAATATCCTGGCCACAGGGCTCTTCTGAACGGGAAGATGTCTCATCCCATCACACTTCCAATGCTTTTGCCAGAGCTGATAGAAACTTCGTGATCCACAAGCCAGGAGCCAGTGTCTGTAGCCAGTGTCTTCCCAGTGTTTGTACAATGATGTCCTGGCTGAAAACTGATAGATATCAGCTTCTGTCGGCCCTACTGTCTTTCTGGCACTGCAGTAGTTATTTGCACTGGCTCATCACTCTCATTGATTCCTGGGAGAACAGGCAGCAGAAAATGAGTTACTGCTGCCCGCTACTGGTAAGCACTTTTAAAACCAAACGGTCTTACCTTCGTTGCTGCTCGCACTGGAAATGACCGACGGCTTCGAAGGGTGAGTCTTACACTAACTGCTTCCGGGTCTCGGCTGCCCCTCTGGTCGTCGTCACTTCCCCCTGGTGCTCCCGCTCTTTCTGTGAAGAGAGAGAAAAAAAACACCGCTGCCCGCTACCGGTAAGCACTTTTAAAACCAAACGGTCTTACCTTCGCTGCTGCTCGCACTGGAAAATGAACTTGAAATTCTACCATGATATGTTTACTTGCCTTAACTATGAGATCTCTTCTTAAGCCTGCATCATTACACATTACTGAATCTAAAATAGCCTGCTCCTTGGTAGGTTGTGTGGCATACTACTCTCAGAAACAATCCTCTTCAATAATACCCTTGCCCATCTGATTTGTCCAGTCAAGATGCAGATTAAATTCACCCATGATAACTGTAGTGCCTTTCTTATATGCCTCCCATTATTTCCCGATCTTTACTTTGTCTCAAGGTGAGGCAATGCTTGAGAAGCCTCCAGCCGACTCCCACCTATCACTTCTTTCCCTTGCAATTCTTTATTTCCATCCAAATTGATCTCACATCCCAATCTATTGCACTTATATCACAACTCACCACTGCACTGATACCACTCTTGATTAACAAAGCTTTCCCACCTCCCTTTCCTTTTTACTCATTCTTCTGGAATGTCAAATACACTTGAATATTGCGCTCCCAATCTTGGTCACCCTGCAACCAGGACTCCATGATAGCTATCCAGTCATAGTCATGTATTTCTATTTGTGCCATCAACTCATCTATCTTCTCACAAATGCTGTGTAAATTTAGATAAAGAACTTTAAATTTTGACCCAGGATTATTAATGTTTAATCTAGTTCTAATTTCAACTGCACTCATTTACGAATATTTTCTACACCTTCCTGTCATACTTCAATTATGGTTCACCCCTTCACTACCTTGCACTTCAACTCTCTCATTTCTTTTTTATATTTTTTTCAACTTTCTTTCAATTCATTTTGGTTTAAAGTCTAATATATAACCCTACTCACAGAATTGTTAGGTTACTGGTTCCAATATGGTTCAGATGAAGCCCAGCCAAATGAACAGCATTCCCTTTCCCCAATAGTAGTGTCAGTTGCCCATGAACTGGATTTATTTCTCCCCCATCCTTCATTGAGCTACATTATTACCTCTCTAATTTATTTACACTATGCCAATTTGCACGTGGTTTGGGTAGTAATTCAGAGCTTATTATCTTTGCAGTTTTGCTTTCTAATTTAACCTTAAGCTGCTCATAATCCTTCAGCAGAACTTCTTTCTTAGTCTTAGCTATGTCATTCATACCAACGTCGACCGTGCCAACTGGATACTTTTCATCTCATTCCAAGTTCCTCTCCAATCCAGAAAGGATGTTCTAGAGCTTGGTACCATGGAGGCAACACACTCTGAAGCTTTCTGTCTCAGTTAGAGACTACAGAATCTATTCCCCCAATGATGCTAACCCTATTACTAATACCCTTTTCTTTATTCCCACCTTGAATGGCACTATGATTCACAGAGTGTGATCAGTTTGCATTTTCACTGCAGACTGTGTCTTTGTTTGTACTGGCCGCAAAATCGTTACACTTATTGGACAAGAATACTGACTGAGGATCCTCAAAGCTAAATTCTGGATCTCCATACCTGCCTCACTCACAATCATATCTTCCTGTCTCTGACCACAAATCAAAAGTTATGCAAGTAATCTAAGGGATTGACTGCCTCCTGAAACAGTGCCCAGGTAACTCCCTGCCTTCCTAATGTATTGCAGTGCCTGCAAATTAGACTCCAGTTCATCAACTCTGAACCAAACTTCCTTGAGTAAGCAACACTTGCTGCAGATAAGTGGTCACTGTGGATCATACCGACACCCACATGCTACAGCTGCAGCACATCACTCCAGCCATCTCAATTCAATGTAATTAATTTATTTGGATGTTAAAATGCTTTCAGAAGTGAATTTCCTAACTGTACTCTTCAGCTGTTATAATATTCCCTGACTTAAACATCTTAACCAGTCAGAAGAAGAAAAAATACCCACCAATCACCTATCTGTTTTCCTGTGACGTAGCACTTTGGCTCTGACAGGGAGAGACAGGTTAAGGGTCTCTGTCACAGATTTTTATCGACAGCATCCCCCAACCACTCCTGCCTCCATTGCTCTTCTCACATCGATGCTACACTCTACATGAAGCTGCTGTCACCACTCTCATGCTGTTTCTGAAGTTGCTGATCCCACTTAATTGCATTCCTTAAGAAACCCTGCCCTGCACTCTCTCTCTCACTGTGTCAGAAGCATAAGGTTTTCCTCTCTCTTCCTCCAAATGGACTATGATTCAAGCGAGCCTTTTAAGAATGTAAACAGAAAGGATATCAATAAATGAAACTAAAGGATATCAAGGGCACAGTTCAATCTCAAGGGATTGATTATATGCGTATTACTAACTAGGCATTCAAAGCATTTTAACACAGTGATGAGGCAATCCTTTTAAGTAGCAGACACACAGGAGAGAATGTCTTCTTGAAGATGTTAGTACTTTATTTTAGTGACTTGGTGAGGTAATTACAGTTCTGGAAAAAGTTAAGAAAACAAGTAGTGAAGCAGGCACTCCTGTCCCAGCAATCTCCTACCAATGCCCTGAGCAGTTCTTCTTTGAGTTCCTTTAGTCTTCTCTGCTAATAGTTATTCCTTGCCTCACCACCTACGCCAGTATTTGCACCACCTCCTCTTGAGACTGTGCTGAAACAGCCACTCGACAGTCTCAGGTCTTTTTCTGAGATAAGCGCTAATGATGATGTCTGGATCTTTAAGTAGCTGCATACATTTGCATCCTGAAGGGGCTCAATGTTTCTTTTCTTGCTCCAACAGGTAAATTCCCAAACAAAAGCATTTCTAATGTCTGAAGTTCACCTAAAATACTATAATCTAGCCCAGCCTGGGAATTACAGTGAGATTGGAAGTAATTTTGCAAGCTGAATTACAATCAGCATTACTTTTGGCAAAGTTTAAATGGAAAATATATGCTAGTTGGTTCCATTTAATCATTTATATGGTCATAGATATATGGTGGATGTAGAAAGACATGGAATGCATGACATGATATTTAAGTACTTGCTGAAGCTAAAATTAAAACCATGTCCTGTAACAGCATCAGCTACAATTTTTGCAACAATTTGTTTTGAATTGTTATTTATGACTGAAACTATTGGACTTCTGCAATTGTTAGGAGAGCAGACAGCAATGTCAATGCATTTATAATCCATCCCATGATTTACAAACCTTTGTTTAAAATCCTGCTGATTGTTTCAAAAGACAATTTAGTGCATAAAAATAGGGCTAATTCCATCAGAGGAAACCCCATTTTACATTATTACTCAAAATCAAAATCACTCCCCAATGCCTTTTTGTAATTTGATATTGAAAGGCATTCAGCAATTGATAAAATGATACTTACATTCTTTATTTTATAACCATTCTGCATTTTAAATGTTTTGGGAAATGGATAGACACTGATGAATCACTAAGCTGGTCTTTATTCTCACAGATGGCTGGTTTAGTTTTCTGAGCTCAAATCTGACATAATGAATTTGAGTTGAACCACAAACAAAACACACAATCACTTTGGTGCTTCAATTGATTAAGTGGTATAGTATACTGGTCTTGTGTCCCAGCGATTTGGACTGGCGATTAAGCTAGCATTGGGAGTTCAAACCCAGTCACAGCAGCTGGGGAATTTAAATTAAATTAATTGACTAAATCAATTGTTAGGAACAGTGGTGAAAATGACTTAGAGTGGGGAGGCAACAGCATAGTGGTATTATCACCAGACTGTTAATCTAGAGACCAGGTGACATTGTGGAGACCTGGGTTCAAATCCTGCCATGGCAAATGGTGGTATTGGAATCTTTTAAAAGTCTAATGATGACCATTAATCCATTGTTGATTATTGAGGGAAAAATCCATTTGACTCACTAATGTCCCTTAGGGAAGTAAACTGTCTTCTTTAACTGGTCTGGCCTACATGTCACTCCAGACCCACCACAATGAGATTGACTTTTAACTGTCTCTGGGCAATTAGGCATAGGCAATAAATGCTGGCCTATCCATGTCTCATAAATAAAAAAGAGTATTGAGATTTTTGTAAAAATCCATTTGGCATTCTCTAGGGAAGGAAATCAAATATTCTTACTTGATCTGGCCTACAAGTGACTCCAACCCAATAGAGATGTGGTTCACTCTTACCTGCCCTCTGAAGTAGCCCATCAAGTTGCTCAATTTGGTATTACAACGCAGCTCATTATCGGCCTCTCAAGTACAAGTAGGGATGGTCAATAAATGTTGGCTTCTCAGTGACGCTATCATCCTGTGAATGCACAAAAACAAGACTGAAAAATTGTCACCCAAGTGTGGTCTTTCTGGTTGCTGACAATTGGTGTTCAATAACATCATGATGACAGTATCAAGGCCCATCAACTGTAGCCAGGACAGCCCTGGTATCACCAGCTCGAAGTGACTAGTATCCACTCACTCCAGCATCAGATTACTTGAACATTTGCAGGCTTTGGAGTTCAAATCCAACCTTTGAATTGCTTTTAACCATTTATTTATTTTTAATTCTTCACTGGCTCAGCTCTGGCCAGCAAAAGCCAAGTATTTTGTTTGATCCAGATGATTCCTCATATTGATGTATCTAAGACAGTCATCAAGTAGACAGCGGGGCAACATTTCAACTGTCCAGCATTGGAAGCTTCATTTAAATGCATGTAAAAATGAAAATAAATAATTAGATGTAAAGAAAGGGATCTGCTTATTTACTTAGGATGTGTCTTCTGATATGTTAGGGAAAATTGAAGTACTCAAGATTTATTTAATCAAAAACAGATTATTTTTCTTTCAGCTTACTCAGAGGGTCATGACAATTTGATGAAGCAAAGTGGTTGCTTCAGTATCAATCTCTGATTGTTTTTTGTTTAAAATCACAGACAAAAGGACAATAGTTTATAACCTGAAATATGCATGAGACGTTACGCTTGTTGACAATATGTCAGTCGTGCAGCACACACCAGCTTTGTAAAAGATTTCACACGTTTAAAATAACAAGCTTCCTTCATAATCAATGGTGTTATTCATTGCAACCTTAAGTGTTATTGAAATTAATAAGAACCAGCAGGTCATTTTCCCTCCTGACATCCATCGGGAGGCTGGATATGTTTAAAATACTGACTGTGGTGTTGTTATTTTAGATAAAGTACTTCTGTCAGGAACAGCTGTTTAGAATTAACAGTTATTCTATTGTCTCACAGATGTGGATTCTTTGAAATTCTTGTTTGGAACATTTTCCTCGGACAACATCCAATTATTAATACATCATGACTGCTGCCAACTTGTTTGGCTTCTTCCCTGTTCTATACTTACTTCCTGGCACAAGCTTCCCACTTAAAGTCTTAAGTCATTGCTCCTTGTCTGCACTGAATGTGGCAGTCAATATTGATCATAACTTCAAGACTTTTTTTATGTGTGGGCTAATACAGTATATGTGTTCTGATTTGGAGGTGCCAATGTTGGACTGGGGTGTACAAAGTTAAAAATCACACAACACCAGGTTATCGTCCAAAAGCTTTATTTGGAAGCACTATCTTTCGGAGTGTTGCTCCTTCATCAGGTGGTTGTCCCCTGAAAGCTAGTGCTTCCAAATAAACCTGTTGGATGAAAACCTGGTGTGTTGTGATTTTTAATACAGTACATGTTGGCAGATTGTTCAACTGCTGGGGTGAGGGGGCAGGTGTTGGCAGCTGAGGGGTGGGGGACCATGTGTGTGCCATGGGGAATGTAAGCTGACCCCAATTCTATTCTTTCTTGCCCTTCTGCAGGCACTTCCCAGAAGAGATCACCGGTTCAGTACCAGGATTCCTAAATGATCCTTTTATGCCTTAGATAAGAAATGTGAATTCTGTGCTGGAGCAAATTACTGCAGATGACAGAATATGAATTGAAACCAAAAAGTGCTGGAGATCAGGCAGCATCCATGGAGAGAGAGTATGCTAACGTTTTGAGTCAAGGTGACTCTTCGTCAGAGTCAACCAGCTGAAGAGTCATCTAGACTTGAAAAGTTAGCTTGCTTTTTCGCTATGGATGCTGCCTGATCCACCGTGATCTCCAGCATTTTTGAATTCTATGCTGTTGCTCTGGTTGGGATCAGCAGAGATGGGGAGGTGTGAATCTGCTCTCTCTGTCAGCGCCACGCATTGTGTTTGGAACCGTTTGCTCCTCTTGGCATCAGGAAGCAAAGTGGGTTGGGTCAGATTCAAAGCTGTACAACTGAATGGGTCTCTGGGCCATTGCAGAGAGCAGTCATAAGCCAACAGTGTTGTCATGAATCTGGAGTCATATGTAGAACTAAAGCTCATTAGTGAATTTTAATGAGCTTTAATGGCAATGGTTATAATTAATTCCAGATTTTATTACATTTATATTTCACTATCTGCTTTGATGGGATTTTAACATTTGGCTTGGAAGTGTAGCTCAGTGGTTATCATTGCTGTCTCACAGCACCAGGGACCCGGGTTCAATTCCACCCTCAGGCAACTGTCTGTGTGGAATTTGCACTTTCTCCTTGTTTATGTATGGGTTTCCTTTGGATGCTCCAGTTTCCTCCCAAAGTCCAAAGATGTATAGGTCACTTGAAGCGGTCATGCTAAATTGCAAATAGTGTCCAGGGATGTGTAGGTTAGGTGGATTGACCACGGAAAATGCAGGGTTACAGGAACAGAGTAGGGGGTGGATCTAGCTGGGATGCTGTTTGGAGAGTTGGTGTGGACTCAATGGGCTGAATGGCCTGCCTCCACATTATATGATTCTATGACATTACCGCTACACTACCATCTACCCGTGTTCTATGCCCTATGTGTCTTCAGGCTCATGAATGCGCAGAGGTGGTGAGATGGTCTTCTACCTACTTCAAAAACATCCCCACCATCAACAAGCAGGGAGTCCAGGACAAAAGACAAGGTTAAAACATTTGCATCTATTTTCAGCCAGAAGTAGGTATTAAAAAATCCATCTTGGCCACCTCTGGAGCTCCCTAGCATTACAGATGCAGCCAATTTAATTCACTCCTCATGATTTCAAGAAACAGTTAAAGACACTGGATACTGCTATGACGCTGGCAATATTACAGAGAGCTTACATTCCAGAACTATCTATGCCCCTAGCCAAGCTGTTCCTGAACAGATACAACACTAACACTTACCTGGCAATGTGATAAATTGGTCTACTTTGTCCTGTAGCTGAACAGTAGGACAATTCCAATCAAGCCGATAATTATCTTATTGGTCCACTTGCTATCAGCAGCAACTGATGCTCAGTTTTAATTCTGTTAAAGCCACTAAGTTCCTGACCTCATGTCAGGAAATATTTGCTTATGATTGCACGATGTTCAGCAATACTGATGATTTTTCAGGTACTAAAACAGCCTATGTCCATTTGCAATAAGACGATATCAAGGCATGGGCTGATTAATAGCAAGTGTCACATAATGACCAAGCAATGACCATCTCCAACAAAATAAAATCCAAACATCTTCCTTGATATCTAATGAACACAGAACATAGAACAGCACAAGAATTGGCCCTTCGGCCCACAATGTTGTGCCGAACATGATGTCAAATTAAACTAATCCCTTTCTGCCTGCCCTTGGCCCACATCCCTCCAATCCTTGCATACTCATGTTCTTATCTAAAAGTCTCTTAAACACCTCTATCTTATCTGTCTCCACCACCACTCCTAGCAGCATGTTCCAGACTTTTAGATTAGATTAGATTCCCTACAGTGTGGAAACAGGTCCTTTGGCCCAACAAGTCCACACCGACCCTCCGAAGAGCAGCCCGCCCAGACTCATTCCCCTACACCTAACACTATGGGCAATTTAGCATGGCCAATTCACCTAACCTGCACATCTTTGGACTGTGGGAGAACTTTGGTACTTAGTGATTAATTTGGAATTATACAATTAACTTACTCAGCAACTTGTGGTTGGCTTGGTGCACCTGTAAAAGCCAGGTCCAAGCTGTAATCAAAAAGCATAGCAAGAATATACAATCCTCACACTCCAAATCTATTTTTTGAGAACACAAACAGCAAGATGGAAGTACTTCAACTGAACAACAAACAGCAATTTTACAGACATTTGACGAGGGATGGTCGAAGACACTTGTGTGCTGGAGCTGCCCTGTTTTGTACCGTGTTTACTAACACAATGAGTAAGCTAACTGGTCTCAGACTTATTGTTTTCAGTAATTAGTTTCTAAGATTCTCATATCTACTATCAGTCATTATTAAATAGGCAAAAGTGAGGACTGCAGATCAGAGTCAAGATTAGAGTGGTGCAGGAAAAGCACAGCAGGTGCTTTCTACCACCTTCTCCGTAAAAACTTGCCCTGCATATCTCCTTTGAACTTTTCACCTCTTGCTCTTTTTGCATGTCCCCTAGTTTTATATATATCAACTCTGGGATAAAGATTCTGACTGTCAATCCTATCTATGCATCTCATAATTTTACACACTTCTCCCCTCAGCCTCCACCATTCCATAGAAAACAACCTGAGTTTTTCTAGCCTCTCCTTATAGCTCATACCCTCTAATCCAGGCAGCATCCTGCTTAACCTCTTCTGTACCCTCTGCAAAGCCTCCACATCCTTCCTGTAATGTAGAAACCAGAATTGAACACAATTACCATTACTGAATTCCCCAACAATCATCATCCTGGGGGTTACCATTGACAAGAAGATGAACTAGACCACACATATAAATACAGTGGCTACAAGACTGGGCCAGAGGCTCAGAGTGTTTTAGCAAGTAACTTACCTTCTGACTCCCAAAACATGTCTACGACCATCAAACCTTAAGTCAGGAGTGTGACGAAACATTCCTACTTGCCTGGATGAGTGCAACTTCAACAACACTCATGAACCTTGACGCTATGCAGGACAAAGTAGCCTGATTGACATACCAAACCCACCTTCAGCATTCACTCTCACCACCACCAGTGCACAGTGGCAGCAGTGTGTTCCAGCTACAAGATGCATTGTCATAACTTTCCAAAGATCCGTCAACACCAATTTCCAAACCAGTGACTTAGAGTCAAAGAGTCATAGAGGTGTACAGCATGGAAACAGATCCTTTGGTCCAACCTGTCCATGCCGACCAGATATCCCAACCCAATCTAATCCCACCTGTCAGCACCTGGCCCATGTCCCTCCAAACCCTTCCTATTCATATACCCATACAAATGCCTTTTAAATGTTGCAATTGTACTTGCCTCCACCACTGCCTCTGGCAGCTCATTCCATACCTGTACCACCCTCTGCATGAAAAAGTTGCCCCTTAGATCTCTTTTATATCTTTCCCCTCTCACCCTAAAATTATGCCTTCTAGTTCTGGACTCCCTGACCCCAGGGAAAGGACTATGTCTATTTATCCTATCCATGCCCCTCATAATTTTGTAAACCTCTATAAGGACATCCCTCAGCCTCTGACACTCTGATGAAAATAGCCCCAGCCTGTTCAGCCTCTCCCTATAGCTCAAATCCTCCAACCCTGGCAACATCCTTGTAAATCTTTTCTGAATACTGGAGACCAGAATTGCACACAATATTCCAACAGTGGCCTAACCAATGTCCTGTACAGCCACAACATGACCTCCCAACGCCTGTACTCAATACTCTGACCAATAAAGGAAAGCATACCAAACACCTCCTTCACTATCCTATCTCCCTGCGACTCCACTTTCAAGGAGCTATGAACCTGCACTCCAAGTTCTCTTTGTTCAGCAACACTCTCTAGGATCTTACCATTAAGTGTATAAGTCTGTTAAGATTTGCTTTCCCAAAATGCAGCACCTCACATTTATCTGAATTAAACTCCATCTGCTACTTCTCAGCCCATTGGCCCAACTGATCAAGATCCTGTTGTAATCTGAGGTAACCCTCTTCGCTGTCCACTACACCTCCAATTTTGGTGTCATCTGCAAACTTACTAACTGTACCTCTTATGCTCGCATCCAAATCATTTATGTAAATGACGAAAAGTAGAGGACCCAGCACTGATCCTTGTGGCACTGCACTGGTCACAGGCCTCCTGTCTGAAAAACAACCCTCCACCATCACCCTCTGTCTTCTACCTTTGAGCCAGTTCTGTATCCAGATGTCTAGTTCTCCCTGTATTCCATGAGATCTAACCTTGCTAATCAGTCTCCCATGGGGAACCTTGTCGAACGCCTTACTAAAGTCCATATAGATCACATCTACCGCTCTGCCCTCATCGATCCTCTTTGTTACTTCTTCAAAACCACTGGTAGGATAAGGACATCAGATGCAAAGAAACTACTACAAATTCCTCTGCAATCCACTCACAATCCTGACTTAAAACTATATCACTCTTTCTTCACTGTTGCTGGGTTAAAATCTTGGGAGTGCCTTTCCAGCTTTTCAGTGTGTGCTTAAACGGCATGGACTGTAACGGTTAAAGGAGGCAGCTACCACCACCTTGTTAGGGGTAATTAGGGATGGGCATTAAATGCTGGCCTCTCGAGTGCATGAGAGAGAAGTTTTGCCATGATTGAAGCTGAAGTGCTGGTAGTCAATGTTGCATGGGCACAGAAGATAACTGAGGGAAGAACACTGGAGTGTAACAGGCACAGATTGCAGAAGGTGGCCAAGGGTGGAAATCTGTCTGGGGAAGGGAGGCAGGGCCAGAATGTTTAGTTGCAGATATCCACTTCAAGACCTCGAATGATGCTTCTGGCTTGCAGGGAATGAGTGCCTGTCTTGGATGCCCTTTTGATATGACACAAGAATGTTTGGCCCTATAAGGTAAGAGCAGGAGCATCAAGCCCTTGGGATTCACTGGGCTTAGCATGCATGCATTTGTAATGGACTCTGAGCTATGGAATCAAATGAGAAAAACCACTCCTTCCCTATGTGATGTGGCCCTCACTTCCACACCCACTGTTGAACTTATTCCTCAGGGCAGCAGGCTCAGTTTTTTGGAAAACTGGCGATTTTCATAGACTCTCTACAGTGTGGAACAAGCCATTTGGCCCATCAAGTCCACACTGACCTTCCAAACAGCAGCACACTCAGACCCATCTTCCCCACACCGTCATTCTATTCCTGTAATGCTGCATTTCCCATGGCTAGACCACAGAGCCTTAGGCACTATGGGCACCTAACCACCAGATCTTTGAACTGTGGGAGGAGTCCAGAGCACCTGCAGGAGAGCCACGCAGGCATGGGGAGGCTGTGTAAACTCCACACAGGGCTAGAATTGAACCTGGGAAGCCTAGCGCTGTGAGGCAGAAGTGCTAACCCTCTGAGTCACTCTGCCACCCAAGGGCACAGAATCCATACAGCCACTTTACAGTGTGCCATATATCTCCTGGATTTCCCATTACATTTTAATAAATGATTCATGCAGGATACTGTGGATGAGGGTAGGATAGGTGATGGCTGGTTGACATGCCGTTTTAAATCTCAATAAAACCAAACGAAATCGTAAAATATCAGGAGCGATGAAAAATAGGCTGTTGGTCTGCTGGCATGTGTTTTACATTATCGCGTCAAGTTAAAATCTATCCCATTGTATGGCTGTGATGGACAAGCCCTTCTAAAACAGAAGAGTTGTCCCGATTTATCGAATGGGCTTCAGAGTACTCCTGAAGTGGTTTTCTTCCACCTCAGACCGTCATTTGCGGTCTGCTTCTTCAGCAAGATATATAACGGAGTAAATGCAATGCTCTTTGTGGTCAGTGAGCATCATCTGCTTTTAATATGAAGGAAGCAGCAAGCAGCTGCGCTGAAGGCTGTCCACTGCAGTACGTAAATCTCATTAGGTCCAAACATTTTTAAAAATTATTTTAATTTCCTCAACAAAAACCAGCTGAAGAGGGCCTGTGGTGAAGTGAAACTACTTCCCAATAAAGTCTGACCTGCCTTTTACTGCAGTGCAGCTGCACTCTGCTTTTATTGTTAACAACGCCCCCACCCCCCGACAACACAACTGCCCCCAGCTCAACCCTCTGGACAAAAAAGACTGGACTCTCAGAGCAATACAGGCACCTGTTACACATTCACCCACATCTGCAAAACAAGAGTTCATTAAAAACTAATTAAACATTCCCAAGGTCTATTGTTGCATCTGCTTGTCAAATAAGAAACATTTGGAAATTATTCTCAAAGAGAGAAAAACATACATCTAAAGAGTAACCAGAATAATTAATGCCAACCTCATGTCAAGACAACTGTGGCAATGTGATGGATGGGTACATTTTTCATGTGACAATCTCCTGGATGTGACTGCTGCAAATTGTTTAGAGCAATTTGTGCGATGCTCCATCATCATGGTGTCCGGACATTGCTCTCAATAATCTGGAACTTTGCCCATTATTCTCTGGAAACCATTTGGATAATGTGCTTAGAGAACATGGCCCCACTGCTTGTGGATAAATATATGCACACTCAATCTACAAACACAAGTCATCATCTTGTATTTTGTTTGCTCTGGAAACCATCAAACCCACAGTTTGAGAAAATTGGTCGCAGTTTGAAAACACTATCACAAATGGGTCACATAAACAATAATGATTCCCTCTTCCCCAGGCTGTAAACACTGATTTCAATCGCACAAACATACTACAGGGAGAGTGGAGGGACTAAAGTGACACAGTCTGTTTACTGCTGCGATTAACTATGTCAGTGATAGGGCCAGAGGAGGGAAAGCAAGCAGGAAACAATCTTTATCCTCCACCTCAAATACTTACATGGAAAACGTCTCAAAATCTAGAGACGAAGTTGAGCTTTGGATAAACAAAATGGGTCCATGGAAGTGTTGATAAAATTATCTTGATGTTTTGCTACATGTTTTCATAAAGTGTGGCTCAGTAGCTGCAGCACAAAGGCATAAAACTCATGGGCATCAGACACAAATTAGTATTGCAGATCTGAATGATATTTCACGCTGCAGCTTTCCTCCTGTAGTGATTTCACCATTTTATTGTTCTCCTTCTCCATACACAAGGAAATCTGTAGCATCTGCAGTCCTTTCTCCCGGTTCGGGAGCAGTAGGGGAATGAGGAATATGTTTCGATACTTCTAACGTGTTAATACATTTTTCAGCAATGACTCAAAGCACTTGAAATGGACGACTCACCTGATCTAATCGACATATTAGCTCTGTCAAGATGGCTTCAGAGAAGGACATTCCTGCTTGGGCTCCTCTACTTTGCCTGTTCTTTTAAATTTTTTTCTCTCATTTTCTTCCTCTCTCCTCTCAGCTTCGGAATCCTGGGGCAGCAGCAGGCACCAGCAGCAAGTCCCCAAGCAGTGAACACCAGAGCATTGCATGGGGAAACTGCCCCAGAGCAGGGAGTGGGGAAACAGGCCCAGAGCAGAGAGTGGGGAAACAGGCCAGGAACAGAGAGTGGGGAAACAGGCCCACAGCAGGGAGTGGGGAAACAGTTCCCAGAGAAGGGAGTGGGGAATCAGTCCTGGAGCAGGGATTGGGGAAACAGGCCCGGAACAGACAGTGGGGTAACAGGCCCGGAGCAGAGAGTGTGGAAACTGCCTCAGAGAAGGGAGTGGGGAATCAGTCCTGGAGCAGGGATTGGGGAAACAGGCCTGGAACAGACAGTGGGGTAACAGGCCCGGAGCAGAGAGTGGGGAAACAGGCCTGGAGCAGAGAGTGGGGAAACAGGCCCAGAGCAGAGAGTGAGGAAACAGGCTTGGAGCAGAGTGGGGAAACAGGCCCAGAGTAGGGAGTGGGGAAATAGGCCCAGAGCAGGGAATGGGGAAACAGCCCCAGAGCAGGGAGTGGGGAAACAGGCCCGGAGCAGGGAGTGGGGAAACAGCCCCAGAGCAGGGAGTGGGGAAACAGCTCCAGAGCAGGGAGTGGGGAAACAGGCCCAGAGCAGGGAGTGGGGAAACAGGCCCGGAGCAGAGAGTGGGGAAACAGCTCCAGAGCAGGGAGTGGGGAAACAGGCCCAGAGCAGGGAGTGGGGAAACAGTTCAAGAGCAGGGAATGGGGAAACAGCTCCAGAGCAGGGAGTGGGGAAACAGGTCCCAGAGCAGGGAGTGGGGAAATCAGCCATCGGAGTAGGATGTGGGAAAGCAGCCCTGGAGAATTGCGCAGGCAGTGATTCCTGGGCAGAGACCGGCATGGGGGAGGCAGTCCTGAACCGACCTTGGAGCAGGTGAGAGCCGGTACGGAGTGGTCTGGGGCTTGCAGTGAAGTGGGAATGGCTGTTGGACTTGGCAATCAGACCGCGTGCGGAAGTCCCATAAGCGTCTATTTGAAATTTCCTATAGTACTGTGATGAGAAAGTGAGGACTGCAGATGCTGGAGATCAGAGCTGAAAATGTGTTGCTGGAAAAGTGCAGCAGGTCAGGCAGCATCCAAGGAACAGGAGAATCGATGTTTCAGGCATGAGCCTATAGTACTGTGATGTCAACCCTTTAATGATGTCCTATTTTTGACTTATTTTTCAACTCTGTAAGTAATACAACTTCTTTTATTCTTCTGCTGTATTGTACCAAGAATTGTTCCGAGATACTCGTACTGAAGATGTGGCCATAAGAAGACAACCCGAGCTACAAGTCTCCTGAAGAACTCTAAGCTGACGGTATAAGCTGAGTTTGAGATGGGCTAAAATGAATGGATTTATTAGTGACTATCTTATCCTTTAGACTTAGTTTCTTCCAAAATGGAACCATTTCTCTATGTCTCCACTAACAAACCCTTTCATAATCTTTGCAGCCTTTGTTTCTCTTCAACATGTGGCACCAGATAAGATTAAACTCTCAATTCCATGTTCATCCTCATAGTTCTTTTTTCTACATCCCTCTGCTCTCCTTTTTCTTACAACATGGAAAACTGGATTGTGCACTATTCTTAAACTGATGTGTCACCAATTTTCTATCCAAAGTTAGCGCTCCATTCTACGGAGGGCATAGAAAAGGAGCACTTGAGCATTCCAGGTGGCTGATCAACTTCAACAAAAACTTGCATTTATATAACATTGCTAATTCCAAACATTATCATCAAGAGCGGCTCAGTAGCATCACTACAACTAAGTTAGCAGAGTCATGAAGGACATATCTGCCAGACTGGGCTATGGCCAGTATTGGTGAGAGGACCAACAAGGGGGAAAAGATTACTTGACCTTATCCTCACCAACCTGCCTGTCGTACTTGCATCTGGCTGTGACAGTATTGATAAGAGTAACCACTGCACAATTCTTGAGAAAGCAAAGTCCTGTTCTACAATAGGCTAGATTCAAACTGATATAACAGCTCAAAACTGGGCATCTGTGTGGCTATATGCCTCAGGCATTGTATTCAACCTCATAGTAACCTTATTGTCTGGGATGTTCCTCACTGTGCTATAAAGCAATGGGATCAATTTGTGTTTGATGATAAATAAAGAACAAAGAACAATACAGCACAAAAACAGACCCTTTGGCTCACCATGCCTGCACTGACACATGATGCCTTTCTAAATTAAAAACTTTTGCCTCTACATGATCTGTATCCTACTCTTCCCTACCTTTCCATGTATCTGTCAAGTTGCCTCTTCAACATTGTGATTGGATCTGTTTCTATGATCTCTTCTAGCAGCACATTACAAACACACTCTACTCCTCGCATCTCCTTTAAACTTTTCCCCTTTTACCTAAGTCACCTAATAATTGATATTTCTACCCTGAAAAAAAGACTGACTACCCGTTCTATCCATGCCTGTCATAATTTTGTAAACTTCTATCAGATCACCACTCAGCCTCCGAGGTTCAAGTGGAAACTACCCAAGTTTGTCTAATTTCTACTCATAGCTGATACCAAACTGGGCGACATCCTGGTAAACCGCTTCTGTATATTCTCTAAACCCTTCACATCCTCCTGGTAGTGTGGTGACGAGAACTATACACAATATTCCAAATGTGGCTTAAATGAAGTTCTGTAAAGCTGCATCATGAGTTGCCAATGTTTATTCTCTATGCCCTGAGCAATGAAGGCAAGCTTGTCATGTGCCTTCTTGACTACCTTATCTAACTGTGTTGCCACTTGCAGGGAACTGTGGACCTGTATACCTCGATCCCTTTGTATGTCAATGTTATTAAGGTTTCTGCTATTTAATGCATACTTCCCTCCTGCATTAGATCTCTCAAAATACATCATCTCACATTTGTCCAGATTAATCTCTATCCGCCATTTCTCCAGCCTGTCTATATCCTTTGGCAATTCTCCTGACAACTCCCCCAGTCATTGTGTTGTCCGCAAACTTACTAATCAGACTATCTACATTTTCCTTCAAATCATTTTTATATATTACAAACAACAAGTACCCCACCACTGATCACAGATCTCTAGTCAGAAAAAAATTACCATCGCAACTATATATCTTCTATGACTAAGACAGTTCAGTATCCATCTTATCAGCTCACCGTGAGCCCATGTAACTTCACCATTTGGATCAGCCTGCCATGAGGCACCTTGTCAAAGGCCTTGCTAAAGTCCATACAGACAACATCCACTGCCTTCAACATCAGTGGGAGAGTAAGGCAGATCACCTGCTTGCTATTTCTGGTCAAGGATGGAGCATAGGAGGCTGAGGGGTGACCTTATAGAGGTATAGATAATAATGAGGGGTTTAGATGAGGTGATTGGCAAGCATTTTTTTCCCCTAGGATTGGGGATTTCAAGACTAGGGAGTATATTTTTAAGGTGAGAGGAGAAACATTTAAAAAAGGCATGAGGGGCAATTTTTTATCACAGAGTGGTTTGTGTGTGGAATGAGTTGCCAGATGAAGTGGTGGATGCAGGCACAATCACAATATTTAAAAGACATCTTAGAAGTATATGAATAGAAAAGGTTTGAAGAGATATGGGCCTAGCACAGGCAAGTGGGACTAATTTATCTTGGTAACATGGTTGGCATGGGCGGGTTGGATTGCAGGATCTGTTTCCATGCTATATGACTCTATGATTATGACTCTATAGTTGCTACTGTTTCAGCTATGAAACTGTTTTGTTGGGCTTATACATAACTGTGCATGGAGATATTTATAGCATATCTTCTTTCAGAACGTAGTTTAATTAACCACTGCCATTTACAATTGATATGGCATGGTTCCCAGACTTAATTAATCACTGAATTGTTGCAAAAAACTTAAATGCGGTAAAATTAATTATTATTATTTATTAATTATTCTCCATGGTTTTTATCACTTAACATGAACTTTTGGAAATCATCAGTTGTGAGAAGAGCCTTTGACAAAGAAAAACATCAGGTGGGGCAGCGCCTTTGACAAAAAGAACCATCAAAGGATAAATATCTTTGAGCAACAAGGAAAGTTTTCATAACTCATTCACCTTTGTGGATCTTTGACAAACATGTAATAACACTTCTAAACTACGACCGTTGCCATGGTTTGATTTCCTACATGTATTCTGTGTTGCTTTTATCTGAGGGCATCTGTGAAGTGCAAGATAACCACATTAATAAAAAAAAATTCATTAGATAATAACAGGGTTGTGATATGAAATAATAGAGGATTCTTAATGCATATCACTTTCCTCTCAACTCTCCTGTCAACAAACCACAGCAATTCATTTTCAGAGCAATTGCTTTTTTATATATCTTTTTGGTCTTAAGATGAACAAGTATTTTTTAAAAACTCTATAGAACTTGAATATTGCTGAAAAGGACACGTTTTGTTGAAGTTTTTCGTCTTGTGCCCATAAGGACAATAATACAAATTCAAGAGGAGCACTATAATTTACTATGACACGAGACCCCAGTGTTTAGTGGCAAGATTCCCCCTTGAATTTGTACTCTTGCAAAATCTCCTGATGAGTGTAAAATGAAAAGCTTTGTCAAATTGCACTAATTAGAATACAATGCAACATCTGAAAATAAGTATATTGTTCAGGAAAGAAACTTTTTTCACTATTTCCAAAGGTTTCCAAGACAAGGCCTTCCTTTATAACTATTTTGGAATCCAATGCATGCGGATCTGTAAATATTGTTTAATGTGATATAAATGCATCCATGCCTTTGTTAATCCTGGACTTGACTGAAGCCACTCAATGCCAGTGGTGGAGGAAGTGAATGTTTAAGTTGAAAAATGGGGTGGTGTTCCAGCATCATGTTTTGTTGTAGCTGTACCTATCTGTGCAAATGGAGAGTATACTTGATTCCTGACTTGTATCTTGTAGATGGTGAGCAGACACTAGGCAGATGGAGATGAAGTTACTCACTGCAGAATTCCCAGCCTCTGACTTTCCACAGAATTTATATGAAAGTCCAACAAATCTTCTGAATAAATCTTCTGCTTTCTCTTTCTTTTTGTCAACTTTCTCTGTGGTTGGTTGGCTGGCACAACTCTGCCGTTGATACCCAATTCAATATCTAAACAGCTGCTAATCCTCAGTTTAGCAATATCTCAGTGCTGAATTGTCTGCAGTGTCCTTAGAGCAATAATTAACCTCGATTATCTTTTCAGGCCAGTTCCCAACAGCAATCACCTATCTGTTGTTCTCTCCTCTTGCTAAAATAAACTGTTCAAAGTTCAATTCTCAACTTCAACTCACAATTCCACATCAAAAATGAGAAAACGGAAGGTAAAATAGTTAATGGAAAAATTTAATAGTGTTGATTTTTCTCCTCATTTTTCATTTGTTTGACTTTAGTTCACCTATCAACCCAGCGCTTGATCAAAATTCCTGCTTTCAGATACCTTTTGAAAATATTTTTAACCTTGCTTTTCACTCTCCATACCTTGTACCTCCCCTTTACAAAACCTCCCCATGCCCCATAAGCCTCTGAGATGCTGTATTATTTTAACTCTGGTCTTCTGCTTATCTTCTGGTGTTTAGCACTGTGGGACACAGTTTGATATTTAAGAGTCTCTGATTGAAGATCCAGAGGGTCACTAGTCTGTTGAATTCTTTTCCCCAGAGAGCACTAGAGGTTGGGTTATTGAACCCATTCAAGGCTGAATTCAATAGATTGTTGATTATTGAAGGAGTCAAGGGGTAGTAGGGGCAGACAGGTATGTGGAATTGAATGAGCATTTACATTAGCCGTGACCTTATCAAATGATAGAGCAGACTTGAGATGTCAAATTATTGCATTCTGGTCCTATTTTCATATGTTCACATTGGTAGCTGTCTCATTTTGCTGCCTGCATGCTAGCATTCACTTATTAATCCTCTTCCTCTTTCTCCTTCTTTAAAATGCTCCTTCAAATCAGACTCCTATCTCCTTTGGTCACTCAGTATCAAATTTCATTAGCTAAGGCTTCTGTGAAGATCTTTGGAGGAATATACTTTGTTTAAGTGTTTTATACGTGTTAAATTGTGTAAGTTTTTTCAGTGTTGTTGCAAAATGGAAGTTTAATTGTTGAGATTCATAAATGAGGTTTCATGGAAGATTCTCAGGGTTGTCTGAATGACACTGGCTCAGATTTTTGTGATCAGTGATGAACTGGTGGCATTCACCTTCACCTCAAAGGAAGCTACTCACAAAGATCTTGCAAACTCTGTGGCATGACCTTATGATTCCTAATATTATTTTGAGTCAAGTCAAAGGGATCTTTTGGGGCAGCTGGCACGGTGGGGAAAGACCACTGTGTAACATCTGCCTGCTTAAGAAGAACGGGGGCCACCCAGTCTTTTGGGCTCTGCTGAAACCTCAGCTAAATATATGGACATATGATAAACATATAGACTGTATATACAAATGATAAATTGTGAATTCTGTATGCAAATGTTTACGTATGTATGGCATGACCAACTGTACAGACCATCAAATTATTTTATGGATAAAGTATATTTTTGAATTTTAAAAAAATCCACAAACATAATGTCATCAAGTAAAGTAAGCCACCAACTGGGTCAGTGCGAAGTAGTTGGCAGCCTAGGGAAACATTAGCCCAGTGCCACCTTTTTCCTACAATATAACTTTCAAAACTGCAAAACAGTTCCACACAGATACCACTATTAAAAATGGTCAAACTCCTGGGGAGTTGTTATCCATTGCTTACCCTCTCCCAGTCTCATGGTAAGCCTTGGCAGCACTGTGTTCCCTCAGCTCCATTCCCTTTACCATGAGATCATCCATGAGCTTTCTAAATGCTTGAAAATATGGAACTCTTAAGTGGCTGGTGTTGTGGCACCACCCATTCCCCACAGATGCTGGATAATAGAAGTTAACTACACTGAACACACGAATAAACAACTGTCAGTCCCTCAGTCTCATACAACTGCTCCCCCAGATTTGATCTCACTCTACACTCTCATCACCACTCCTTAATCTGTCAGTCAGGAAATTCCTTTCCCTCAGCTATCCATTTGCAAAGTCTTGGCTTGACTTTGAGCTGCTCAGGAAGCAATGGAGTGCAAGGTCCTCCCAAACCAGTTTCACTGGCCTGAGAGGTGCACAGCCATGAGCAGCTGAGCCTGACCCTGTATCAAATCCACGGAGAGAGTATAAGTCGCAGCATGGAATAGGTCGTCGCGTTTGTGGAAAAAGGGTGGAATGCTGCAGATGGCCCCTCAGGGGAGAAGGCAGCAATAAATGGGCTGAAGGGCAGCTGAGTATCAGCCGGTGGAAAAGCATGAACAGTCAGGCAATGGGTCATGCGATTGCATGGAATGGGGCCAAATCCATTGTTTGGCGGAATAGTGGCAAAGGATGGAGGGGGCAAGGAAAGGCAAGATAATTGATTGTTTAGCGAGAACACAGAGTAAAAACAGAAGGATATAAGTTTGTGTGAAACACTTGGCAGGGTCAGAAAAGAGCTGCTTCCTGCTTAAGAAAATTACAGAGGGACCGAACTGAAATGACACTGGACTTGAAGACCATAAGACATAGGAGCAGAAATTAGGCCATTCAGCCCATCGAGTCTGCTCTGCCATTGAATTATTGCTGATAAGTTTCTCAACCCCATTCTCCCACTTTCTCCCTGTAACCCTTGATCCCCTTTACACTTGAGAACCTATCTATGTCTGTCTTAAATACACGCAATGGCCTGGCTTCCACAGCCTTCTGTGGCAGTGAATTCCATAGATTCACCACTCTCTGACTGAAGAAGCTTTTCATTATCTCCATTCTAGAAAGTCCTTTACTCTCAGGCTGTGCCCTCGGATCCTAGTCTCTTCTACCAATGGAAACAACTTTCCAACATCCACTCTATCCAGCCATTCAGTGTTCTGTAAGTTTCAATGTAACGTGATATTAATAATAACTATGTGTGTTTAAGGTCCTTGAGGCTGTCTGCTTTTAGAGGCCATCCTGCCCCCTTGGAAGACAACCCCATCCAGCTCATTCACCCTGGTCTCTGGTATCGGAAGATTGATGGGTACTTTCTCAATAGCCTCCCATTGTTCTTCATTGCACAACACTTCCCCAAACGGTGACATACATGCAGCCACTAAAATGCACATTCCCTTTAAGTGGTACAGGCTGACTTTATATCCTGCCAGCAAATAATGATGTTCCGGCTCCATGCTGATGCATAGTTCCAAACAGCAATTATGTTAATAAATAGGGCAGCACAAAGATGTTTTGCTGTCTGCATTACATTTAACAATGACGGGATTGTTGTGCTATTTTCCTATAGGTTTGCTGGTTCTTCAACTAACCCTACCTTCTGCAGTTTATACATTCTTAATGTGTCTTATTGTTGTCTATTCTCTTTTCCAACTGGTGGGCTGCTGTATAATCAACTAGTCAGTTGGAAAGGATACCTGTTCGTGTGGTTTATCATATTGTATTACTATTTTTTTAGTCCAGAATTTTTTGTTTATTGAAGCAACATCGTTGGTCATTTGGTGTTCGTCTGTTAGTGCACAACTGCGCTGATCAAAGAGACAATGTGCTACTCATATTTGTGTGTGTTTCTGCAGAATATCCATTGACTGGTGTTAACATCCCATCGCCACCAAGCATAAATTCTTTCTACCCTTCAACCAAGAAAGAGAGAAGCAAGATTTGACTTTGAAAAGTTCCAATCACAATGCTGGCCTCTGGATTCTAATCACAAGATTGGATTGGTGTTCTCCAGAACTGCTCAATCAGATGAAGGGGTTACAAGCAACTAACACAAGAGCAAGATGTTACAGGAAGGACCTTGTGCTGGTCTATACTGTTTCAGTCAGAAACTGATTAGAATCAGTCTGATGTTGGATGGATGATCCATTAGCTACAATGTCAAAAAGTTGAACATTGGATTAAGGGATGCAAGTTTAATTTAACATTGGCCCTTAAAATTTTCCAAAACAACAAACATCCCACTGTTGAGTGGTTGGAAAAACAGGAAGATTAACAGATTAGGTCCTTGCTGCCATAGCTTCAATCCCAAACCAAACAGCATAAGAAGGGGACATTTATTTTGATTTAAATGTATAATGTAATGCTGTGTAAGTTGATTTACAGGCAGAATGAAACTTCCCCAACATGAGTTTTCTTGTTGTGCTTTATATTTATAAAGGACTTCACATCCATTTTACAATCAACACTAGCCTGAATAATTAGAAATACAATCTACCAGCTCTGCTGTTTAATGTGTCTGATCGAAGTGAACAGATACTTCAAGGAATTAGAAATTGCCATGAAGTCCAGATGAACCTAATCATAGCTCAGTTCATATATTTACCTCCTCACTTTTACTATTAATTTCTTCAGTTCTTTTAGGTTCACTTGGGAGCAATCTTCTGAGTGACAAGGTTGTGAATTTAATTCCCATGACACAAGCACAGAAATCACAGTTTTTAGATTAAACACTCTGTGCCAAGGCAATTCTTTGCTTTCTTGTGAAAGGAACTGCAAAGATTCAGGCCTTTATTAAGGTGATGTAGTGAGAAGTATATTAATACCTGAGTATTATCATTATTGAAGAGATAGGCCAAACAATGCACATATTGCTTAAATAGACTTTATTTAACCTTGTGAATGCTATACACTTAGAGTCATGGTTAGCAAGGTTAGATCTCACCAAATACAGGGAGAACTAGCCATTTGGATACAGAACCGGCTCAAAGGTAAAAGACAGTGAGTGGTGGTGGACGGTTGTTTTTCAGACTGGAGGCCTGTGACTAATGGTGTGCCACAAGGATCGATGCTGGGTCCACTACTTTTTGTCATTTATGTAAATGATTTGGATACGAACGTAGGAAATAGAGATAGTAAGTTTGCAGATGACACCAAAATTGGAGGTGTAGTGAACAGCAAAGAAGGTTACCTCAGATTAGAACAGGATCTTGATCAGATGGGCCAATGGGCTGAGAAGTGGCAGATGGGGTTTAATTCAGATAAATGTGAGGTGCTGCATTTTGGGAAAGCAAATCTTAGCAGGACTTATCCACTTAACGGTAAGGTCCTAGGGAGTGTTGCTGAACAAAGAGACCTTGGAGTGCCAGTTCATAGCTCCTTGAAAGTGGAGTCGCAGGTAGATAGGATAGTGAAGAAGGCGTTTGGTATGCTTTCCTTTATTGGTCAGAGCATTGAGTACAGGAGTTGGGAGGTCATGTTGCGGCTGTACAGGACATTGATTAGACCACTGTTGGAATATTGTGTGCAATTCTGGTCTCCTTCCTATTGGAAAGATGTTGTGAATTTGAAAGGGTTCAGAAAAGATTTACAAGGATGTTGCCAGGGTTGGAGGATTTGAGCTATAGGAAGCAGTTGAACAGCTTGGGGCTGTTTTCCCTGGAGTGTCGAAGGCTGAGGGGTGACCTTATAGAGGTTTACAAAATTATGAGGGGCATGGATAGGTTAAATGGACAAAGTTTCTCTCCCTGGGGTGGGGGAGTCCAGAACTAGAGGGCATAGGTTTAGGGTGAGAGGAGAAAGATGTAAAAGAGACCTCAGGGGCAACTTTTTCATGCAGAGAGCGGTACATGTATGGAATGAGCTGCCAGAGGAAGTGGTGGAGGCTGGTACAATTGCAACATTTAAGAGGCATTTGGATGGGTATATGAATAGGAAGGATTTGGAGGGATATGGGCCAGGTGCTGGCAGGTGGGACTAGTTTGGGTTGGGATATCTGGTTGGCATGGATGGGTTGGACCAAAGGGTCTGTTTCCATGCTGGACATCTCTATGACTCTTTGACTAGGACATGAAGTCAAGCAGCCATAGAATCATACAGCATGGAAACAGACCCTTTTGTTCAACCATTCCATGTCGACCATTATCCCAAAATAAACTAAACTACTCCCACCTGCCTGCTCTTGGCCATATCCCTTTAAACACTTCTTATTTATATACCTTTCCAAATGCCTTTTAAATATTGTAACTGTATCCACATCCACCACTTCCTCTGAAAGTTCATTCAACACACAAACCATGTTCTGTATAAAAAAAAATTGCCCGTCACATCTTTTCAAATCTTTCTCCACTCACTTTAAAAATATGCCCCCAGTCTTGAAATTCCCCATCCTAGCGAAAAGATACCTACCATTCACCTTATCTGTACGCCTCATAATTTTACAAACTTCTGTAAAGTTACCCCTCAACCTCCTATTCTCTAGTGTAAACAGTTCATTCACACTCATTATTTCTGGTAGATGTGAAAAATTCCACATCTGTATCTCACAGAAAAACAGGGGAATTATGCCTGGTGTCCTAGCCACAAGTTATTCCCCAATTAGCATCACAAAAACAAACAATCTGATTCATCACATGGATGGGAGCTTGCTGTGTGCAAAATGGCTGCTGAATTTCCTACCTTTCCAACTTCTCCAGGGCAAATAGCAATAGGTGATAAATGCTGGCCTAGCCAGTGATACCCACAACCCAAAACTGAATAAAAACATAATACTATATTGGGTGTAAAATGCTTTGAGATATCTTGTGGCTGTGAAGGGTGATGGATAAATACACACTAATTTCTGTTTCCTCACTGTGGAAACTGGCATTATCTTGCCTTTCCCCAACAACCCACACTTAAATCCATTACTTTTTAAATTACTAACTGGTTGAAGGGTTAAATGGAGTGGGCAGGAAAGAGGAGTTGGGGCTAAGATGAGATCAGCCATGATGGCATTAAATGGCGGAGTGGGTTTGAGGGGCTGAACTGCCTACTTCTGCTCCTATGTTACATCACAGTATATTACAAAAATAACAACATGCCAGAAGTTTTTAATTAGTTGTAAGGTGCCTTGGGGCATTCTGAGGCCATGAGAGGTGCTATATAAATATGTAACTTTAATTGCTTTCATAATTGGCAATTTAGCACAAAGTCTATTAATACACCAGCATTATCAATTATGACTATTATAAGATCAAGATCATTGAACTGTAAGTATTTCTTAAATAAGTTCTATTTTATCCTATAATGAGTTAATGCTAGTTTCTTTTCTCTTTGATTTTTTTATGAAGCCTGAATATTTTTCTTGCCGCCATCTCTGTCTGTCTGCACATCATTGTGTCTGCAACAGTTTAAAATAACTTGCATATCATTAAGTACAGCAAGGCTTAAAAACAGACCTCAGTGTAGATAATGGGAGGGCAGCTTTCAGTCATTTGGACTGTAATTAAAGAATAAAGGTTTGCAATTATCCGTTACAGGATGGCGAGAGCAACAGCTGCAGCACAATGCTGGAAGGAAGTTTAAGACATCTGAATAGATACACTGAGCCAAGGCTGATAATGTAGAAATGGATCGAAAATGGGTAACAAAAGTTGAACAATTGCAGAGACAGACTCTGGAGAGAGGTTAGGAGCCTGAAGGCATGTTAGAAGGTACACAGACAGCAACAATGAATGGAGGAATAAACCAATGAGAGTAAATATTGAACAAGAAAGCTCGATGCTTCCATAGTCCTTGTACAATCTGCCTCATCATGCGCTTACTCAGTTTATTTAACCCCGGGGGAAGTTCTGCAAAGTTCCTTACTGTTCTCCTGAAGTCAATCGGTCATTCAAAGCTCAAAATGCTTAGGCACCATCTATCCTATTCATCTTTGGCTCATTGATTTCATTTCATTATTTGTCCACAGGCACAATGCCTCAAAGCCATCATGCTCCACAGGATAGCTAATTGTCTTTGTACTACAACTCAGGTTGAGAAAGAGCTGCATTTAAAGCGGATTTGCAAGTTAAAATCTTGAAGAATCGTGTGCATGCTTTCACATCTCCCAATATGCGATCATATTTTTGTTGAGGCAATAAAATATTATTGGTACAAAGTTCAGGTCCCTGCTGGATACTAATTTGGTCTGAAAGTCTCACTTATAAGCAGGCCTGGGTTTAAGTCCGACCTAAGTTTTGTAGTAACATCCATGAACAGGTTGCTTAAAAATATCTGTACTCACAATCAAGACTTTAAACCTTAGTGCATCGTACCATCTACTCACATGAAGGCACAAAAACCCCTTTGTTATGTGAAGTACATATTGTAATCTCCACGTTCCCCCACCCCCACTCCCATGTCTTTCTGCTGTCATCCAAAAAGCAGGCTGGTGAAATACCAATGAGATGAGGTCAAATAAAAAGTAAAGATTTGTCTGTTTTATCTAAAGTACAGGACTGGGCAGAACCTTCACTTTCCCCATTACCGCGGCTGATGTTGCAATTGTGAACGAAGAACAGAACAATTGGCAGGATCTTCCTCTCCCTTGTGTGATGTGAGCAATGGTGGGAAAATATGGAGATGGTGTAAAAGATGGCGAAAGTGAAGCCTGCAGATGTTGGAGATAGAGTCTCGATTAGAGTGGTGCTGGAAAAGCACAGCAGGTCAGGCAGCATGCAAGGAGCAGGAAAATCGACGTTTCGGGCAGGAGCCTTTCATCAGGAATGGGATCTTTTTGTTCAGGTGAGATTCAAGGTGTGCAGTCCACCGTGGCTCATGTTGACGTTTCTCACACAAAAGTCTGGTTTTCAGTTTATTTGTTATTCAATTGGCTGCTGCGCCTGTTCAATAGAGTTGTGAGGCAGGAGAAGTGGAATGGCTGCTATGACATTCTGATGACCATGCCTCTGGAACCATATTCAAAGCCAAGCTCTGCACCATTTCAAATACTGCATGCTATCACTTACCCTTTACACTTCGGTGCTCCACCCAGAGGATATGACCCAGAATGGGAAGTTGGGCCTATGGAGGTGCTGCTGGACAGGGTGGTGGAGAGGAAGGCAGTACCTCTTCCTGCTGACGAGCAAAGGAGACCCAGCCAACTACACATAGCCAACCTGGACTGAGATAGTGACTAGGTCAGTGTTGAGCCTTAGGTGAAGTAGAACACCCAGCAGGGTGGGATAAAGGTCAATGATGTTCTGTAATATTCACTACCTTCTTTCTGATACCTCATACTCACTGGGCACTACTCACTGTAACTCTACCACTGCACACACCTCCCACCAATGCTCAAGGACTATAATCCTCAGTTTTGCATTCATCATGCCCAATCAATGGATCTCAGCTACATCATCTGCCCTTCCTGCCCTCTGTGATTCCTACCTACTGACTGGGGACATATTATCACCTCTCTTGCTCCTGCAAAATCACTAATGGATTTTTTGGTCCACTCTCATTATACTCAGAAACTCCTTTGTCTCAGTGCAGGCTAAACCAGCCACCATCCTCAAGACTGATGTCTCCACAGAACTTAGCAGTAATCCCAAGAGTAATTGCAGAAATGCAGTTGACCTGCAGGACTGGCCTTGAGTTAAATACCTTGGCTGCAATCAGATATTGGCTGCAATTTGGGCGGCACGATGGCACAGTGGTTAGCACTGCTGCCTCACAGCGCCAGAGACCCGGGTTCAATTCCCGCCTCAGGCGACTGACTGTGTGGAGTTTGCACGTTCTCCCCGTGTCTGCGTGGGTTTCCTCCGGGTGCTCCGGTTTCCTCCCACAGTCCAAAGATGTGCAGGGTCAGGTGAATTGGCCATACTAAATTGCCCGTAGTGTTAGATAAGGGGTAAATGTAGGGGTATGGGTGGGTTTCGCTTCGGCGGGTCGGTGTGGACTTGTTGGGTCGAAGGGCCTGTTTCCACACTGTAATCTAATCTAATCTAAAGTCCCTAGACTGACTGCAGAGCTCCTGGCTGTTTGTAATCCTGCTTAACCACATGAGGTGCCATCCATTGACATCCAGACTTGACCACTTGCACACAAGTGTGTTTTTTTAATAGAATCCCTACAGTGTGGAAAGAGGCCATTCGGCCACATTGACCCTCCGAAGAGTAACCCACCCAGACTAATTCCCCTGCTCTATTACTCTACATACACTCCTGACTAATGCATCTAACATACATATCCCTGAACACTAGGGGCAATTTGGCATGGCCAATTCACCTAACCTACATATTTTTGGATTGAGGGAGGAAATCGGAGCACTCAGAGGAAACCCATGCAGACACAGGGCGAATGTTCAAACTCCACACAGACACTCACCCTTAGGCTGGAATCGAACCCGGGTCCCTGGCGCTGTGAGGCAGCAGTGCTAACCACTGAGCCCTGTTCTTTATGAGCTGCTGGCAATGTTGTGGGTGTGACATTGATGTAACATGGCAGCATGCAGCAATAGATCCTCCCTTTTACTATTCAATGCTCCCATTGTGACAAGCTGCCCCATCTTCCCATGCTTCACGCAAATGGCACAGTATCTGAAAGTCAAAGGGAAGCAGTTCTTAGTGAATTAAAGTGGGACTTCAATCAGTCAGTGCTATCACCACAGTCAGTCCTTTTCCAGTCCAGTAGGGTTGACCAGAGATTACAACTTCATTAGTTGTTGGTCTGTTGAGACATCAATTTGGGGAATGAGCCAATTTTTCCCGCGATGTGGCAAAGGGGGATTGAGTTTGGTTATTGAACAGAAGAGCAATTAGTGTGAAGCATGAGCAACAGAGAAGTTGGGTCCTGTGAGTGAGTGGAAGAAGCGTGAAGGGCAGGAGGTATTAGCACTTTGAGTGTATGAGATGTGTGAGAGCTGTTGAGTGAACATGATGCTTGCAATAGCGAGGGTAATAGTGGATGAGCCATGTGGAGTGGCAGAGTTAGGATGAGTAATGGTCCTGTGGAGTGTGAGGTCACGGAGAGAGGATGGTGGTACTTACCTTTGAAGAATGCAGAAGACCATTAATGTTTTCCTCATTTCACCTGGGATGCAGCACTGACCTAGGCTGCAATGTGAGTCCAGGTTGGCTTGGTCGAGTGGCATGGCCTTCTATGGCAGTCCACAAGAGAAAAGGTTCCCCCTGTCTCCAATGTCCCCTCCATTTACACTCCATGTGCCTGGCACAGGCAGAGAGTGAGCTTTCCTATCCTCTGGGCCATGTGCTCAGTGATATCAGTCCAGCACCACACGGCCTGCCTACATTACTCTTTCATGGGATATGAGCATCACTGCCAAGGTATTTGTTGAACATTGCTAATTGAAGTGAGTGGATTGCTAGGCCATTTCAGATGGCTAGGAAGGTGGTGGCAGAGTGGTCATGTCTCTGGGCTAGTAACCAGAACCTCAGGCTAATGTTTTGGGGGCTTGGATTTGAATCACACCATGGCAGGTGATGAAATTTGAATTCAACATAAATCTGGAATAAAACGCTAGCCATGTAACCACTGACAATTGTTGTGTAAACCCATCTTGTCCACTAATGCTCTTTAGCTGGCCTACTCTGGCGTACATGTGATTCTAAACCCACAGCAATGTGGTTGATTCTTAAATACCTTTAGACAAGTAGGAATGGGTAGTAAATGCTGCTCTAACCAGTGACACCAACATCCCATGAACAAATAAATAAACAAAACTTAAGAGACAACCATATTGCTAGATCCATGTGTAGGCCATTACAAGTTGCACAAGTAATGAGCTGAAGAGTGGAAGATTGCATGAGAAAGGTCACTCTAAGCCATGGTGGACTGGCCATCATGAATTTCACTTGACAAAGCTCTTTAACAGAAAATGGGGGAATTCCACCCATTGGCTTAGATTTCATCCCACAAATCTTCACATCAACACTTCTTTGAATACAGGGAGACACCCAAAGAGTGAAAGAAAGATGTTATTGTCCGCTTGCCTTTAAAAAAAACCTTGTCCTCATAACAATGTACAGTTGGTGCAGTCTCATATCAGTCAACACAAAGGTCTGTGGAAGAATTGTACTTAAAGAATATACTTATCCAAAGGGAAATCAGGTAAGTTTTCATGTAAGGAGGCATTGCCTTGAACTGACACAATCCAATGCACATCACCAAGGGAACAACAAACAACAATTGCCTTTCTTGTTTCTGCCATTGATTTCAAATTGTTATTTAACTAGATTGATTTATTTCATCTCATGCGGGGAAACTGATGCAGCTAATCATGCTGCAGTGTGGCAATTCAAATAGGTTTGTCTTTGTAAATGGCTACTTCATGGAAGAGTTTTAAATTAAAAATAATGTATTTCAGGATGATCTGTTAGTTTCATTATTTATCAGTGCAGTTGATTACATAATAGGGCGGCATGGCAGTTCAGTGGTTAGCACTGCTGCCTCACAGCACCAGGGTCCTGGGTTCAATTCCAGCCTCAGGTGACTGTCTGTGTGGAGTTTGTATGTTCTCCCCATGTCATAGAGTCATAGAGATGTACAGCATGGAAACAGACCCTTCAGTCCAACCCGTCCATGCCGACCAGATATCCCAACCCTATCTAGTCCCACCTGCCAGCACCCGGCCCATATCCCTCCAAACCCTTCCTATTCATATACCCATCCAAATGCCTCTTAAATGTTGCAATTGTACCAGCCTCCACCACATCCTCTGGCAACTCATTCCATACACGTACCACCCTCTGTGTGAAACAATTGCCCCTTAGGTCTCTTTTATATCTTTCCCCTCTCACCTTAAACCTATGCCCTCTAGTTTTGGACTCTCCCATCCCAGGCAAAAGACCTTGTCGATTTATCTTATCGTGCCCCTCATGATTTCATAAACCTCTATAAGGTTACCCCTCAGCCTCCAACGGTCCAGAGAAAACAGCCCCAGTCTATTCAGCCTCTCCCTGGAGCTCAAATCCTTCAACCCTGGCAACATCTTTTTAAATCTTTTTGAACTCTTTCAAGTTTCACAACGGGTTTCCTCTGGGTGCTCCAATTTCCTCCCACAGTCCAAAGATTGTGCAGGTCAGGTGAATTGGCCATGCTAAATTGCCCATAATGTTAGGTGCATTAGTCAGGGGTAAATATCGGGTAGGATCTGGGTGGTTTACTCTTCGGAGAGGCGATGTGGACTTGTTGGGCCAAAGGGCCTGTTTCCATACTGTTGAGAATCTAATCTAATCTAACATGTAGGTTGGTCTTTACTACCAGTACACAACTAAAGCAAAAATTGCCAAAAGCATTTCAAGCAAACAGAATTAATTTTAATATATTCAACTAGGAGACTCAAATAAAGTGCAACCAGCAATAGTGAACTTGAGATAATCTTTGGTTGCAGTCCATATTATCCTGTGATTTTAAAAAATCTGTGAAAAGGTACAGGATTGTGGAATCCCATGAGCACCCTTGAGTACATTTGAATGCTCACAAAGATCTGGAGGAACTCAGCAAATCTGGCAGGATCATAGAGCGTAACAACTAGGAACAGGAGTGGGCCTCCTGGCCTTTCGAGCCTGCTCCACCATTCAATAAGATCATGGCTGATCATTTCGTGGACTAGCTCCACTTACCCACCCTTTCACCATAACCCTTAATTCCTTTACTGTTCAAAAAAAACTGTCTTAACTTTAAAAACATTTACTGAGGAGGCCTCAATTACTTCACTGGGCAGGGAATTCCATAGAGCCACAACTCTTTAGGTGAAGAAGTTCCTTCTCAATTCAGCCCTAAATCTGCTCCCCCTAATTTTGCAGCTATGCCCTCTTGTGCTAGTTTCACCCGCCGGAAGAAACATCCTCTGTACTTACATCTTATCTATTCCCTTCAGAATTTTATATGTTTTTATAAGATCCCCCCCAATTCTTCTAAATTCCAATGAATATAATTCCAATCAACTCAATCTCTCCTCATAAGCCAACTCTCTCAACTCACGATTCAACCTAGTGAACCTCCTTTGCCTGACTTGGCTAAAGGGAAAGTTTAGCTCCAATTTTTCATTCACCATGAAAGTCAATTCAGGGATTAAAAGCAATTGAGCTAGAAAAAGGAAAAATAAAAAAAAAGCCTGAAGAACTTTGGGTTGATTCTGAGAAAATGAAGTGTTCACTTAAGGAGGCAGATATTTTGTTATTTCTAAAATTAAATGGGGAATTTATTCTGTAGTTTAAGGTAGAAGTAGCTGAGCGTATAGTGTTCAATAATGTTGCTCTTAGTTTATTTATTAGAGCAAAGTTTTAAAAGTTAGTCTTTTTATTTGGTCTCTGGTATTCAAATATCTTCTTTAAAATGAATCAGTCTCCAAGGTGGAGCACAACAAAATCATTGATTCATGATGAGCACTGTCATGGAGGATCTGCTAGATAACGATAAAAATGTATGATTAAAGAGGTTTTGATGAAAATTGTAATCACCTTTGAGAATTCAGTGCCATCTAGTTCAAATTGCAATATTAGTACTTTATTTTGATATCTATGACCTTTGGACATATTGAAAATAATTAAGTAGCAATTTATATGAAATCTAAAACCTCACCATTTGGGTGATCATGTTTAGTTAAAGGATTCGTGAACTCTGTTGTGATTCTCTGCTAATACACATAGCGGTAAATGAATAATACGAATGGAAATAGTCAATCAGAAGGTTGTTATTGACCTGAGGACAATCAATTAAAAGATTCTCAACAGTGTTGCTCTTCAAAACAAAAGGTTCCAATCTTCATTTAGAAGTCACAAAGCTGCTTGTCCATTATGGGTTATACAGCCCCAAAGAAATAAAGCTGGGATAGGTTAGGCAATGGACAGTAATCTAACCCATCAGCTTGTTAACCAAGCAATCAAATTGAAAAATACAGTTAGTATCTCACAAGTGACAGTCACCAGCACAGTTGCAATGGGCCAAATTACATCTTCTATTCTAAAGAACAATCATATTCAACTTGAACTATTACTTCTGTTATTCTCTCCATAGGTCCATAGATGATTTGGAGTTGGGGATCACGTGAAGTATGTCAAAATCTTTGGATGACACTAAGATGAGTGGTAGAACAAAGTGTGGAGGGACTGTGAAACTTTGCAAAGGGACCTAGAGAGTTTAAGTGAGTGGGCAAAGCTCTGGCAGATGGAGTACAGTGTTAATAAACGTGAAGTCATCCATTTTGGTAGGCATATCAGTAAAAAGGACTATTACTTGAATGGTAAGGAATTGCAGCACACTGCTGTGCAGAGGGATCTTGGTGTCCTTGTGTGTGAATCACAGAAAGTTGTTCTGCAGGTACAACAAGTAATTAAGAAGGCAAATGGAATTTTGTCCTTCATTGCTAAAAGGATTGAGTTTAAGAGCAGAGAGGTTATGTTGCAGCTGTATAGAGTGCTGGTGAGGCCACACTTGAAGTATGGTGTGCAGTTTTGGTCTGGCACTGGATGTGCTTGCATTAGTACATTTAATTTTAAAAATAACAAAAAATCTGCCTCCATGGTTATAGGACTAGCTTCTATATTTCTGCTATCTCTCAGATTCTTATAAGCCTACATATGAGATTTAGGGTTGTAATAAGAAAAATCATGTAACCTGCAACCATACTGGCTTGTGTGGATTCTTCCTATCAAAGTCCAGTTCCATGGCATTGTGAATCATATGGACTATGTATCCATGAAGAAGTGCAAATTAACCATCCTTTTGACTTCTGATTTCATTCTATCTTGAAATTAAATAATTTAAGATATAGCAATATACAAAACTTTATAGTCTCAACCTTTTGCGTGACTTGGAGTCCACCAAAGTGTTCACATCCGCTCTTGACATTGTCCGAATTTTTCAAAGGTTTGCGCATCTTGTACCCTCGTCCCATTCACATAAACCTGGGCTTTACTTTCCTCATAACAAACAAATCACCCAGGCTACTTGTCAAACTGTCACAGGACACATGAATCTCTTTTTTGTTTGCTATTTTATCTTAAATTCACCAAATGAACTTATGAACTTCACAAATTTAACATTTTATGTGCAAAGGGATACAATTCTAAACAATATAACTAGACTGGCAGAGTTGACAACGTTAAGGATGACATTTGGATCTGAAAGCAATGAGCAGAAGAGATTGAAATGTAACAATAATTTGACAGAAGGTGCTAAAATCCGAAAGACTTTGGCAATATGGAGGAGTCCCAAAGGACACTCCAAGTTCACAGGAGTTTCGTAGATCACTGGAAACAGTGGTCTGGAATTATAACAAAAGTGGGCACAGAGATCTGGGAGCTTTTGAAAGGGGTGTTCTTGCACCATAAGCCATATATTCTTTTATTTGGACACTGTTCCTCTAACTATACTTAAAAAGGTGTTGATTTCTGTTCCACCACAGGAAATGGTATGTGTTAAGACCACATCTGTTTCATAATTTATTCTTTCAGTACTTGGTCAAAGGCATAACTAAGAAAAATACTTCCTTTGAATTAAAGAATTTGTTCGGAATGTCAATTGCAAACATTCCCTTTTTACAGTGGCAGTTAAATTGTCAATTTATAAAATCATATATGCATCTGTATTTCAATAATGCCTAAGTTCTCAAAAATACACTGTATTGTGTATGTGTAGTAACATTGACAATATTTAACCGTAGATAATGCAGAACACTGGATAGTGTAGTCCCTTGTTAATGTCTTCATTATTAGAGCCTAGCGTGCAAGGACAAAATATATTGAGGAACAATATATTTTATTTCCAACCTGTGAATCCAGTCACAATTAATTGAGTTCTGTTAGCACGTGGTTTAGTTTACTTTTCTCTTCCAATATGTTTGACGGTATTAGGAGATGGATCATCCCAAATTATTGATTGTGTTTTAATGTGCATGATCCTGGACGATATTAACTGTAACATCGCATCTGCTTTCAGTTAGTTCAGCCTGACCAATGGTTTTTAAGATTGACAAAATATTTGGTGAAGAACAATGTTTTTTACTGCAATTAATAATCAATATGATCTCCACAGCTAGTAAGTTATTCTGTTGGTTATACGAACAATACACTTGAAGTCATCAATGGGTGTCACAGATAACAGTGGCTCAAAGATTGAATTCTTGAAAGTTGATCCTTATATTTCATCTGTGAATTTGATGGTTTATTAACCATGTGATGTCCTAAAATAGGTTGAAGTTTCCTTGATTGCAGCCAATCCAGTCCTCCCAATTTGTTCTTGGAACTTATTCTTGTGAAGTCATTTGACAGGTGCTTGGTGCATAAGATGGGTTTTGAAAAGGCCACAGCAGATGATTCCAGGTTAAATTTGGCTATTAACTGATCTGCAGGGATTGTTCGTTGAATTTGTGATCCAGCAGTCAATATATAAAACAGCTGAGGTCTAGAAAATTCTATCTATTGTGCAGAAGACAGCAGAAATTGATACAATTCTGCTATAACCTGAACACGTACAGGCACAATTCGAAATAAATGACTTAGCAAATCAGCTTTGTCAAGTTTGCTCAAATTCAATAGGCCTCTACCATGACTTCAAGATGAAGTGTTTTTCTCTCATTTCGAGGGTAATTCTTTACAAATGGTTCAGTCACTTGGCAGTAACCAACACAGCGCGCTGTAATCCAAACCCACTACATTCCAGCAAAAACTTCTGTCATTTTAAGAAACTCATTGCTAAAGAATTGCATAAGCCATTTAATTGAAATAGTATTTAACTCACATGAAAATAAACCAGATAGAAAATCAGCTGACGAGAAGTCTGTGAATCATTTGGGAAAACAAAAATGATGGTTATAAGGGGGCAGATTCAGGGGCAGGAAATTGACTAAATGTGTGTTGTCCTAAAACCTGTCCAAAAACTTTGGCATAACTTAAAGCATACTTTAATGGGTGTGTGACTTCCAATCAGAGAATTATGTCTACTGTTTAAATTTACCAAAATAACAGTTGTGCATTGATTAATTGTAGGCACAATCTCCATTGTTTTGGTAGACCATTTGGAAAGCATATGAAATAATCTTTATGCTGAAGAGCTGATTAATTCTTACCCACCCACCCCCAGAAATGAGCAGATTTGCAATTAGAACTGCCCAACTTACCTGACACAGATCCTGTGAGAACCAACAAGTTTCAATTTTCATTTGTTCTTCACAGCAGGCAGAGTGCAAATCCAACAATGTCATTGTGGTCTTTTACATGCATGCATGTTGGATCCTGATGGCAACCTTAGAACCTGATGCTAGACCTAACTTAACGGTCAAAGTGAACCATGCAATTTCCCATTGATTTGAACCTGTTACCCGCTGAGAATGGTTTGGAGTTAACGAGGCCTGAGAGTTAAAATAGCCCAGGCCTCATTTCTGGAGCAGTGGTCAAAATTCTAATTTCCACATGAGTAATCATTGGCTGAAAACTGGTCTATGGTTATAATCAGAGTGTTAGCAACATGGATGCTGTTAAGTGTAGGATTGAGAATTCAAATTTCCAGGATGTAGTGATTTTACAAAAATATTTTTAACACAAGAGAAATGTGATAAAAATGAACATGCAATTTACTGGTTTCTTGGTGACATAGCATCTACATGGTTATCTCAAGTAAAATATTGCAAATGCTGAAAACCTGAAATAAAAAGTAGAAACAGCAAATGCTGAAAACACTCAGCCCATTTGGCAGCATTTGTGAAGAGATGAAACCAGATGGATTTACATTTCAGGTCATGACCTATTCATCAGACGTGAAGAAAGATCTTTGAGCTGGAAATTTTGGACTAACTTTTCATCCTGAGTGGAAGGTGGTTTCAGAGCTGGGCAAGGTGCCAAAACCTTGCTACCAACCAGTGTGTCTGTCTGCCAATGTGTTACTACTTCTGGCCTGTTTTCAGGAAGGCAACATCTATTGAGGATTGGGTGACAATGTAATGGTGAATTTGGCCAAAAGAAGTGCCAGTCGAGATGGTGTTCACTAGAATAGGTCCTTCAGTGTGGCTGGAGCTCATAGGTGGCATGGTGACAGCTTTGTGATTACAGACACAATGGGGTCCATTAACACATCCTGTTAGGATGCCCAGGATAAATCTGCAGGTCTATGAGGGCTGCAGGCAGACGTTATTCTGTGCTAGGGCTTCCCCTCCACATTGTAAGCTTAGAAAATGTAACCACAGAATATTTTATAACAGCTCCACATCTTCAGATAGCATGTCCATCTTGAGGTGCCCTGTGGTATCCCATCAACAGCAACTATGCCCACCACTGCCTGTGGGAGATGCCAGCTGTCCAAAGCCAACGATTCTCCCAACAGCCATGCCAGCAGTGGAGTCTGTCTGCTCTCCTTAACTGTTTGTTTCTGCAGAAGTAGTCTATACCTCCTCAAAATCTCTCCTCCTGTGGCCTGCCAGTTACTCCTAGGTTCCTGATGTGGAGTTCAACCTGGCATCAGGTTTGAGAGCCTGGTGTTAAAATTTAGCTTGCCATCTCTGTTCCACCCTCCCAGGAGGTTGCCAGACCTACTGAGAATTTAGAGAAAGTGAGGACTGCAGATGCTGATTCCTGATGAAGGGCTTTTGCCCGCAACGTCGATTCTCCTGCTCCTCGGATGCTGCCTGACCTGCTGTGCTTTTCCAGCACAACACTCTCAACTACTGAGAAATTGAAGTTTTTTTTTGTTTTCATTAAAGTTATCAAGTCTGGCACTTTGATTATTATCATATAAATCCTTTAAAAATCCATCTCCAGTTACTTTAGCAGAGGATTAATATCAGTCAAGTTAGACATTTTTGTCATGAGCTGAATTATCAAGCAAGTTTCGGGAAGAGCTGACGTGGCTGCATTATCACTGTACTAGTGATCAGAAACCAAGGCTGATATTATGGGCACAGGGGTTCAAATCCCAGCAAAGCCGATGGTGGAATTTGAAATAAAAAAAGGCTGGCTGTATAATTAACTATTGTCATAAAATCCACCTGGTTCACTCCCATTTTCTCGGGAAGGAAATCTGTCATCCTTACCTGGTCTGGCCTACATGTAACTCCAGATCAACAGCACTTAGCTGCACTCTGGCTAATAACTGCTTGTCTGACCAGTGACACCCTCATCCCCTCACTTGCAGTGGGTGATCCTTGCGTTAAACCACCACCAGTTATCTCTCACTCATGACAAAGGAGTCCTATGGTCTGATAGGAAGATGGCAACCCTACCTATTTATTGAAGAGATCTCTAAGAAATAGGAAGGGTGCGGTAACAATGTTGGAGTTGTACCACAGGCCTCCCAACAGCGATGTGACATAGAGGTACAAATATGTAGAGAGATCATAGAAAGAACTAGGAGCAACAGGGTGGTGATGATAGGAGATTTTAATTTTCCCAATATTGACTGGGATTCACTTAGTGTTAGAGGATTGGATGGAGCAGAATTTGTAAGGGGCATCCAGGAGGGTTTTCTAGAGCAGTATGTAAGTAGTTCAACTCGTGAAGGGGCCATACTGGACCTGGTGTTAGGAAATAAGCCCAGCCAGTTGGTTGAAGTTTCAGTGGGGAATTACTTTGGGAATAGTGATCACAATTCCATAAGGTTTAGGATCCTCATGGACAAAGACAAGAGTGGTCCCAAAAGAAGAGGGATAAACTGGAGGAAGGCCAACTATACCAAAATTCGACAGGAGCTGGGGAATGTAAAATGGAAACAGCTGTTTGAACGGAAATCTACATTCAATATGTGGGAGGCTTTTTAAATAGAGGTTGATTAGAGTTCAGGAGAGATATGTTCCTGTGAAAATGAGGAATAGAAATGGCAAGATTAGGGAACCACGGATGACAGGCGAAATTGTAAAACTAGCTAAGAGGAAAAAGGATGCATACATAAGATCTAAGCAACTGAAATCTGACGAAGCTTTGGAAAAACACCGGGAATATAGGACCAATCTGAAATGAAGAATTAAGTGGGCTAAAAAGAGGTCATGAGATATCCTTAGCGAACAGGATTAAGGAAAACCCTTTCATTCATATATAAGGAGCAGAGGGTAACGAGGGAAAGGATTGGCCCACTTAAGGACAAAGGAGGAAAGATATGCGTGGAGTCAAAGAAAATGGGTGAGATTCTTAATGTGTACTTTGCATCAGTATTAATCAGGAGAGGGACATGGCAAATGTTGAGGTTAGGGATAGCTCGTTGATTACTCTAGGTCAAGTCGGCATAAGGAGGGAGGAAGTGTTGTATATTCTAAAAGGCATTAAGGTGGACAAGTCCCCAGGACCAGATGGGATCTGTCCCAGGATACTGAAAAAGCAAGAGAGGAAATAGTTGGGGCTTTAACAGATATCTTTACAGCATCCTTGAAAATGGGGGGATGTCCTCGAGGATTGGAGAATTGCTAATGTTGTCCCCTTGTTTAAGAAGGGTAGCAGGGATAATCCAGGTAATTACAGACCTGTGAGCCTGACGCCAGTGGTAGGGAGCTGAAAATGCGTTGCTGGAAAAGCGCAGCAGGTCAGGCAGCATCCAAGGAACAGGAGAATCGATGTTTCGGGCATAAGTCCTTCTTCAGGAATGAGGAAAGTGTGTCCAGCAGGCTAAGATAAAAGGTAGGGAGGAGGGACTTGGGGGAGGGGCGTTGGAATTGCGATAGGTGGAGGGAGGTCAAGGTGAGGGTGATGAGTCCAAAGACTTGCATATTCTTGGTGGAGTGGGAGGGGGAGTTGAATTGTGGGTGGTTGGGTTGGTTGGTCCGGGTGTCCCAGAGGTGTTCTCTGGAACGTTCCGCAAGTAGGCGGCCTGTCTCCCCAATATAGAGGAGGCCACATCGGGTGCAGCGGATGCAATAGATGATGTGTGTGGAGGTGCAGGTGAATTTGTGGCGGATATGGAAGTGTCCCTTGGGGCCTTGGAGGGAAGTAAGGGGGGAGGTGTGGGCGCAAGTTTTGCATTTCTTGCGGTTGCAGGGGAAGGTGCCAGGAGTGGAGGTTGGGTTGGTGGGGGGTGTGGACCTGACGAGGGAGTCACGGAGGGAGTGGTAGGGAAGCTACTAAAGAAGATGCTAAAGGATAGGATATATACCCATTTGGAAGAAAATGGACTTATCAGTGACAAGCGGCATGGTTTTGTGCAGGGAAGGTCATGTTTTACAAACCGAATACAATTCTTTGAGGAAGTGACAAAGTTGATTGACAAGGGAAGGGATGTGGATGTCATATACATGGATTTTAGTAAGGCGCATGATAAGGTTCCCCATGGTAGGCTGATGAAGAAGGTGAAGTTGCATGGGTCCAGGGTGTTCGAGCTAGATGGATAGAGAACTGGTTGGGCAACAGGAGACAGAAATAGTAATGGAAAAGAGCTTCTCAAAATGGAGTCCTGTGACATGTGGTGTCCCCCAGGGATCTGTGCTGGGACCACTGTTGTTTGCGATATACATAAATGATTTGGAGGAAGGTGTAGGTTGCTTCATTAGCAAGTATGCAGATGACATTAAGATTGGCAGAGTAGCAGATAGTGAAGGGGACTGTCAGAGAATACAGCAGAATATAGATAGGTTGGGGAGCTGGGTAGAGAAATGGCAGATGGAGTTCAATCTAGACAAATGCGAGGTGATGCATTTTGGAAGATGCAATTCCAGAGCTAACTATACAGTAAGTGGAAAAGTCCTGGGGAAAATTGATGTACAAAGAGATCTTGGTGTTCAGGTCCATTGTTTCCTGAAGGTGGCAATGCAGGTCAGTAGAGTAGTCGAGAAGGCATACAGCATACTTTTCTTCATCAGATGGGGAATTGAGTACAAAGTGTTGGCAGGTCATGTTACAATTGTATAAGTCTTTGATTTGGCCACATTTGGAATACTGTATACAGTTCTGGTCGCCACATTACCAAAGGATGTGAATGCTTTGGAGAGAGTGCAGAGGAGGTTCACCAGGATGTTGCCTAGTATGTAGAGTTCTAGCTATGAGGAGAGGTTGAGTAGATTGGGATTATTTTTATTGGAAAGAAGATGGTTAAGGGTGAACCTGATTGAGGCCTACAAAATCATGAGAGGTGTAGATAGGGTGGATAGCAATGAACTTTTTCCCAGAGTGGGGGACTCAATTATTAGGGCGTCACGAGTTCAAAGTGAGAGGGGAAACGTTTAGCGGAGATATACATGGAAAGTTCTTTACGCAGAGGGTGGTGGGTGCCCAGAACGCGTTGCTATCAGAGGTGGTAGGGGTGTGAATGATAGCATTATTTAAGATATATCTAGACAGATACATGAATGGGCAGGGAGCACAGGGATACAGACCCATAGAAAATAGGTGGCAGGTTTAGATGGAGGAAATGGATCAGCCCAGGCTTAGAGGGCCAAAGAACCTGTTCCTGTGCTGTAATGTTCTTTGTTCTTTGTTCTAAAAGCAAGTTATTAAAATTAATACTGAAACAGTACACTGAGATTTGTTTATGAAGGCTTAATTCAGCAAACCACACAGTAAGATGTAGCCTGTGTTTTGAAGTTGAGTGAAACAGCAATTTGGAGATAGTTTGATTTCTTGACTAATGAATATAACATGGATTTCCATAACTGTACACTCATGAGTCTAAGCTTTTGATGTCAGCTTGCCAAACCTCCAACCTAGTGAAGTGGAAACACACACTTGATCAGTAGAAGCCAACACTACGTTGCTAATATTGAGACTGTTCATAAGAAGAAGAAGTCTAGTACTCCTGGCTGAAAGAAGCCTTAGGCACTGGGCAAGAGCATTTAAGGACCTTGGTATCAATTTGAGACGGGTCTGGTTTTCCTTAAAGACATCCTGTCCTAGGCTCTATGCGGTAAGGCAAGCATTTAAAACATACTTGGCTGAATGGGATGATGGATAGATCACTCCTTGGGAGAAGAATAAAATCACTGCAGTGCAGATAGAGGCTAATCAGCCCATCGAGTCTGCGCCAACCCTCCAAAGAGCATCCAAGCCCCTTAACACAATCCCATAACCTCACATTTACCACAGCTAATCCACCTAACGTACACAACTTTAGTCTGTGGGAGCAAACAGGAGCACCCAGTAGAAACTATACAGACAAGGGGAAAATGCACAAACTCTACACAGATAGTCACCTGAGGCTGGAATTGAACCTAGGTCCCCGGTACTGTGAGGCAGTAATGCTAACCACCATGCCACGTCTCTCTTGTTACTCCAACCTCCTCCACAATCATTTTCGGGGGAGATTTAAAACAGTGGAGGCAGCTTTCTGACTCGTTGGTGCCTGAAAAATTGTGTGCACAGTTTTGGAAGGCAATCCATCTTTGAGGAATGCAACCTCTGTTGAAGGGATGTATTATTGCTTTCAATAAGCCTCAGGAATCTTGCTTGAAATTGCCCGCATGAAGTGGGCGGGCTGCCCATTTCTCAGCATAATCAGGCGTGTAATTCATCAATCATATAGAAATGAGACGTGGGAGTTAAAAGTGGGATTTACAGCTCTTCATCTGCATTGTAGGCTGGGAGGTACAGTTCACCTAGTAGCCTGGAAGGAGCCTGGGTATAAACATGCTGGATAGTGATGACTTTCATAGTTCCAGTGGACAATTCAGTCTTTCTATTACAGGTCTTTCTGCTATAATGTGCATTTCATTAATGCAAATTCACTGCAACATGATTGATGAATCGGAGACACTGTTTCCAGAGGACAAACTTTTAAAGCATGTATTTGTTATAACACAATATCAGCCCCATTAGTTTAATGGTGCTGCTATTACACAATTTTCTTATAACACAGGGTTATCATGTTCAAGCAGAACAGACTGTATGGTGGAATAATAGTTCAGCAGCTGCTTTTCTGCTAAAGCTCCTTCTCCACTGCTCCTCAGACTATCTGAGGGAGCTACATCTTAGCCAGTCATCCCTATGGACTTGAGAAGACCATCTTCAAGAAGTTCCTTTACCTGCTACCTTCTAAGCAAGCCCAGCTGCTGTTTCTGGAAGAGCACAACAGTTCAGGCAGCATCCGAGGTGCAGTAAAATCAACGTTTCGGGCAAAAGACCTTCATCAGGAATAAAGGCAGAGAGCCTGAAGCGTGGAGAGATAAGCTAGAGAAGGGTGGGGGTGGGGAGAAAGTAGCATAGAATACAATAGGTGAGTGGGGGAGGGGATGAAGGTGAT
>NC_057715.1:95142741-95174852 GCF_004010195.1 Chiloscyllium plagiosum
GTGTTCGACGTCACGGCGTGTATTAAATTCATTGATGCGTGGACGGAGAGGGATGAAGGTGAGTCCTTTGCTGAGGACTGATCATTCGTCCTCAGTGAGGGGGAGGTCTGGAGGGATGGTGAAAACTCGGCAGGGCTGGGAGCTGGGATCTGGTATGGGTGTGGAGCTGGGAGTGGGGGCGGATCCAGTAACTGGAGTGGGTGTGATGGTGGGGGGAATGGGTGTGGAGTCATGAGCAGGGGTGGTGTTCCCCTCAGGGTTCTGGGGGCCGGGAATGGTGACAGTGGGATCTGTGGGTGGCGTGTCAGCAGAATGCAGGTGAGTGGCGTTGGTGGGGGCGGAAGTGGTGGTGACCACGGCAGTAGGGGTGGCGGAAGTCACTGAACGTGTGACATCATCGATGATGTGAGGGGTGGAAGTGATGTCACGTGTGATTCATGAGGAATTGTGAGGGGCGGAAGTGGTTGTGGGAGTGGCCATATTGGGGGCGGAAGTGACATCATCAATCAGCGTGGGGGTGGCAGCTGCACCAGCCACATGGCTAATGGCATCCAAGCAGTTCCAGAGGCCAGGGGAATCTTCTGGAATGTTTGAGGAGCGCTGGTTATGGAGGTGGGTAGATAAAAGTTTGTTGTACTTACAGTTTTTAATGTTTGAGATGGAGTTGAAATACTGTTTGTTGAGAGTATGAATTCTCCTGAAGATGTAGTACAGAGTGGGTCCTTTGCAATTCTGAGAGAGTATGGCCCTCAGCTGAGGCAGGGCTGACTGTAGCGAGGTTAGGTGCCGGTGCATTGCTGCAAGCGTGCTTGTCCACTCAAAGGACTGAAACTGAAGCAGTGCACGTGATAAGCAGTGAGAGCTCAGTGTGGTTAGATACGGACTAATGAAAACCAGAAAGCTTAGCCATGTCTTTGGAAATGCTTTACTCACAATCGACACAGCTCCATATGAACTGGGTAACTATATACATGTCTCTTTAAAAGCAGCTTATTGTCCAGGCAGCCAGGTTGTGAAATGAATGCCACTACATTTCATTGAATGGTTTTCAACTGGGCAAACCTCACACCTGCCCAGTTAAAATCAGATCAAAGCCCAAATGATGGTAATCATCCTCCTACTTCAATTTACTTATGGTTCTGGTCGGTGGGTTTCTGATTCGTGTCAACGCTGCAGTTAAAACGGCAGTTTTGCTTTTGTCATTGTAATTGTTCACACGCTGTGTCCCTTCGGGCAGATTGTGTTACAATCAGCGCTGTCATTGTAACACGGATTTGTGACAGCAATCACCTTGAAGAGATATAGAAACTTCTCGAGCTTCTTTTCTCGCTCAAACAATGACACGAAAGAAAAATGTCCTTTTTCGTAGATATGCCCCTTTGAAATGACTAGTAGGATGTGTAAAAACAGCTTAAGATAGAAGTTATTCATTGATAACTTTCCACAATATTAAAATAATTCCTTTTTAGGTACAGGCTGACAAATATAAAAATCACCCAATGCTCAAATTCTTAACAAACCCTTGAAAACATTAGAGAGCCTAGAAATGGGATCAGGGTCCCCAGATAATGGAACTCATCCATCCACTGTAAAGATCAATTGGGTCAATGGGCTAAGAATGGCAAATAGTGTTTAATTTGGATAAACATGAGATCTTGCACTTTGATAAAACAAACAAAGGCAAGACTTATACCATTACAAGTAGGGCCTTGGGCAGTGTTGTAGAACAGAGAGATCTCGAGGCTCAGGTACATAATTCTTTGACGTTTGCATCATATGCCGACAGGACGGTTAAGAAAGCGTTTAACACACTTGCCATCATTGCTTAGATCTTTGCGTATAGTAGTTAAGATGTTATGTTGACGTTACATAGGACATTGGTGAGGCCTTTCTGGAGTACTGTATCCAGTTCCAGTCACCCTGTTAGAAGAAAAATATTACTAAACTGGAGAGAGTTCAGAAGAGATTAACCAGGATGTTGCCAGGAATAGATGGTTTCAGTTAAAAGGAGAGGCTGGTTAAGCTGAGACTTTTGTCACTGAAATGTAGGAGGCTGAGGGGTGACCTTCTAGAGGTTTATAGAATAATGAGAGGTGTAGAATAAGGTGAATAGTAGGTGTCTTTTCCCTAGTGTGAGGAATTTAAAGATATGGGGCATATCTTTAAGGTGAGAGGAGAAAGATTTAAAAGACATGACGGACAATTATTTTTTAACACAGATTGTGGTTCTTGTGTGGTGTGAACTTCCAGAGGAAGTGGTGGATGCAGGCACAGTTACAACATTTAAAAGACATTTAGATAAGTTGATGGATAAGAAATATTTAGAGGGATATAGGCAAAGTGCAGGCTGGTGGGACTAATTTGGTTTGGGATTATGGTTGTCATGGATTGTTAGCGCCAAAGGGTCTGTTTCTATGCTGTATGATTCTAAGACTCCTCATTCAACCCAACGTGGCACAAATCCACACTCAATGGTTCAACTGAATCATTCTATATCCTGCCATGACTCTTGACTGGGGCCTCATTTTATATCTGCACATTGCATTCATTTACCATTTCAGCAATCATTTTATCTTCTGATCAGCTTAAACGTTCTGAAGCACATTTTTAAGAAATTATTTACTTGAGGGATTATGGGCATCACTGGTCAGGCCAACATTAATTGGCTACCCGTTACTGTCACAGTCCATGGGATGTTAGAGTATGCAGAGTGCTGTGAGGAAGGGAGCTCCAGGATTTTGACTCACTGACTGTGAAGGAATGGCGATAGCTGGTGGGGTGAGGAAACCTGAGGGTGACAGTGTTCCAATGCATCTGTGCCCTGTCTTTGAGATGTTGTAGAGGTTACAGGTTTGGAAGGTGCTGTTGAATGAGCCTTGGTGAGTTGCCTCAGCATATTTTGTTGATGGTATACACTGTTGCCACTGTGGAGGGATTGAATGTTTGTGGATGTGGTGCCAATCCAGTAAACTGAATTATGCCCGTTGGTGTCAATCTTCTTGAGCTTTGTTGGAGGTGCACTCATCTAAACAAATAAGCCAGGTGTATGGCAGAGAGTAGACATGCGTTGGGGAGGCAGGAGATGAGTTACTTTCTGCAGAGTTCGCTACTCTTTGACCCACCCTGAGAAACCACAATATGTATATCGCTGGCCCAGTTTAGCTTCTTTGTTTTTAATTCATTCACGGATGAAAGCGTTGATTGCTAGGCCAACATTTATTGCCCTTTCCAATTTCACAGAGGGGCAATTAAGAGTCTGGAGTCACATATCAGCCAGCTCAGGTAGGAATAGCAGTTTCCCCTCCGAAAGGGGATTAATGAACCTGATGGACTTTTCCCAGCAATCAACAATGGGTTCATGGTCATCATTAGATTCATAATTCTGGACTTCTATTGAATTCAAGTTGCACTATCTGCTATGAGAGAAATTGAACCGGGTTCCTGGACTATTACCTGTGTGTCTGGATTAACAGTCCAGTGATATTTGCACTAGGCCATCACTTCCCCTGTCGAATGGCAGCCTTAGGATGTTGGTAGTGGGAGACTCGGTGATGGTAACATTACTGAATGACAATGGGCAGTGGTTAGATCCTCTCTTGTTGGAGGTGGTCTTTGCTCGGACTTATGTAATATGAATGTTATTGAATCATGTGTAGATTCACATTCTTGCTGCATATAGACACAGGATGCTTCAGTATTTGCAGAGTCGTGAATAGTTCTGAACATTGTGCAATCATTAGCAAATAGTCCCACTTGTGACCTTTTGATGTTGTTACAATCTTTGATTAAACAGCTGAAGATGATATCCTGAAGTATAGTGCTCTTGTGGTGCAGTGATCATGTCCCTACACCTGAGCCAGAAGGCCTAGGTTCAAGTCCCTCCTGCTCTAGAGGTGTGTAATAAGATTTCTGAACAAGTTGATTAGAAAATATCTACCATGCTGTACTTGGGGCTATTGAAGACCTGGGTTCAAGTCCCACTTGTTCTAGAAGTCTGTCATAACATGTCTGAGCAGGTTGATTAAAATATTTATCTTCACCGACACCTGCAGTGATGTCTTGGTGCTAAAATGATTGACCTCTAACAAGCAACACTACCTTTCTTTATTCAAAGCATGACTCTTAAACAACAGAGAGTTTGCCCCCAGATTCCCATTGATTCCAGTTGCTAAGGCTCCTTGATGCCACACTTTGTCAAATGCAGCCTTAATGTCAAGGGCTGTCACTCACCTTGCCTCTGGAATTCATCTCTTTTGTCCATGTTTGAACCAAGGCTGGAATGAGATCAGGAGCTGAGTGGCCCTGACAGAACCCAAACTGGGCGTCACTGAGCATGTTATTGGGGGGCTTGTTGGGCAAGTTCTGCTTGATAGCAGTGTTGATGACACCTTCCATCATTTTACTTAAGATTTAGAGTAGACTGATGAAGCAGTATTTGGCTGACTTGGATTTATCCTGTTTTTTGTGAATGTTGCACACTGAGGCAATTTGCCACATTTTTGGTAAATGCCAGTATTGTAACCATGTGGGACAGCTTGGCTAGAGACATGGCTAATATTGGAGCATGCTTCTGCTAGAGAGGCCATAGCCTTTGCAGTATCCAGTTAATCTGTGTAGCTTTTGTATTTCCCCGTAGTTCCAGCTACTTACAGGGCAAGAGTGCCTAATTGCATATTTACTGGAGACCATTTTGGATATTTATCATAGGCCCATTGAAACAACTGATGTGAGATATCCCTGTGAAAAATCCTCTGTCCTGAGTTGTAGAATAATACTTGAATTTGGGATGTCTAACTTTATTTTGACCCCTCAGACCATTTGTAACTAAGTAACGAAGTTATGCTTCAAAGATGTTGAGGTATACTACAACTGTTTTCGAAGTTGGCTGATATGCAGAGAAAGAACCTGGAGAGAGAATTGACTTCCACTAACTTTGCCCTTTTACACGGTAAAAACTTACTTTCCAAACACCACAGCATGAAGCCCAAACATAACTGGTTAGGTTTTAGTCAGTAAACAGCTTCTCGACAGCTGCGGAACACTACAGGGTAGCAGAAACAGTTGTAAATGATTAACAATTGATAACAAATCATCGTGGGAATGCTATTTAAATCCAGATGGGGCCAATGAGGCAGTGACAACTCCAAATAAATAAATTGCATTTTTTCATTGGGAGTTTAGTTTCAGAAAAGAATGAAACAATAAAGACCAGTAATACCTGCAAGTGAATGTACTGGTCATACTGGTCCTTCAATTGTAAGTGTACAAGTAGGTCCGTTCGCCAGTTTTATTAATTTTTCATCTGGGTTGGTTATCCATCTATGCCTTTGTTCTTTCTCATCACAGTAACTCATTCCTATAAATTTTATTTACTTGTTCAGTTATTGGTATAAACTTTAAATTACCATTTTTGCTCGATTTGCTTCCATTCTCCCCGTTTAAAACAATGGGGAGCACCAGGGATTTGCATTTACATAGCACCCCTACAAGAAGAGCAATTCCGGTTGGAACGTGTACTTTAGTGAAGTACAAACAGTTCAATCTAAATTATGTCGTTGACTCCTTGCAACATTAAGAGATGTCCTACCTATACATGCCTGCTTGCATGTACACTTCTCTGACATTGCATTCGTAATGCTGGCTACACTTGTAACCTTAGCAAACGGCTGATAAAACAGTCAAGATTAGAGTAGTGCTGGAAAAGCACTGCAGGTCAGGCAGCATCTGAGGAGCAGGAAAATCGACGTTTCGAGCAAAAGCTCTTCATCAGGATAAAATAGTCAGTTGTTTAACTAAAAATCATTTAAAAAGTTTGCTTTGCAGTGATTGCAAAGTGCTGAAACAAAATCTTGGCTGATTCTCCTAAGGGTCAACACCAAAAATGGCCATTTATATTTATATGTAATTTTTAACATAGTGAAATGTGCCAAGTTGCATTGCAGCAGCATTGTGAAATAGTGTGTGACAGTGATAGCCATGTAAGGAGATATGGGTCAAAGTCATCAAAGGCAAGACAGAGAGACGGAAAAGTGCAAGGTGGGAATTCAAGAGCTTAAGGCCAAGGCAAGTGCAGGCACGATGAGCAATGATGGACCAATTAACATTGGGAATATTGAAGAGGTCTGAATTAGGGGAATTCAGATGTGCCCTGAGGTTTTTGGGCCGGGAGAAAATTACAGAAACAGTGCAGTGATAGCAATGGAGAACAGTTCCACCCAATACACAACAGTGGAGTAATTGGAGGAGGATGTTTTTTTTTTAGATTACTTACAGTGTGGAAACAGGCCCTTCGGCCCAACAAGTCCACACCGACCCGCCGAAGCGTAACCCACCCATTCCCGTACATTTACCCCTTTACCTAACACTACAGGCAATTTAGCATGGCCAATTCACCTAACCTGCACATCTTTGGACTGTGGGAGGAAACCGGAGCACCCGGAGGAAACCCATGCAGACACGGGGAGAATGTGCAAACTCCACACAGTCAGTCGCCTGAGTCAGGAATTGAACCCAGGTCTCTGGCGCTGTGAGGCAGCAGTGCTAACCACTGTGTCACCGTGTTGTGAAACACTGTTGACAGTTTGAGAAGTATAAGGAAACAAAGTATGTCTTTGTTGTGGTCATTTGTGACTTCGATGAGAGTGGTTTAGTACTGCAGTGGTTGGGGGTGTTAGAAATTTGACTGGGAGGAGTCTGACTGGGCAACATAGACATTTGGGAAAAGTTGGAAGCGATTTAGTTAGGCAGCGTTGGAGAGGAACGGAGGGATGCAGATAGGGAAATAGTTTGCGAGGACAGTGGGTCAAGAGATTTGTTTTTGAGATGGGGGCAATGACAACAGGTTTAAAGGTAAACAGAGAATCATAGAACAAAGGGAGCTGATGAGAAACGACCGAGGGGGATTCTGGGAGAAGTCGGCTCAGCCAGCGCGACTGAGAAGGGAATCAAGGACATAGGCTTAGCTGCTCAGGAACCAGGTTTGCAGACTGGGTGTATACTGCTTGGAGACTTATAAAGTACTTACCTGTGGTAGTTGGTTAGGGATAGTTCTGAGTTCGGTGACGAGAGGGTAAGGTTTCTGGATTATTGTTTGCAGTTAATAAGGTTGATTTGGTCAATAAGGTTTGAAATGGCAGGGGAACTCGTCCCTGCGGAATGCTCCTGCTGCAATATGTAGGAAATCGGGGACACCCAGTCTCCATGGTGACTATATAAGCAGGAAGTGTGTTCAGCTGCAGCTCCTGATTTGTCACATGGACCACCTGGGGCTGCAGATGGATTTACTATGGAGCTACCATGAGGCTGGGAATGTGCTGGATAGCAGGTTTAGTGAGCTGGTCACACCACAGTAAGGGCCAGACAAGCAGAGTTGGATGACCACCAGGAAGGTGAGTAAATGTAGGCAGACAGATTTGGAGTCCCCTGAGGCCATTCCCTTCTCAAACAGGTATACTGGTTTGGGTACTGTTGGGGGGGCGAAATGGCCTCTCAGGGGAAAGTAGCAGCAGCAGCTAGATCAGTGGCACCATGACTGTCACTGTTGTATAGCAGGGAGGGTCAAAGTGTAGGCGAGGAGTGGTGATAGGGGACTCTAGAGTCAGGAGCACAGACAGGTATTTCTGTGGCTATGAGCAAGACTCCAGGATGGTGTGTTGTCTCTCTGGTGCCAGGGTTGAGGATGTCTCTAAACGGGCACAGGGGTTTCTGAATGGGGAGGTTGAGCAGTCAGAGGTTGTGGTCCACATATACTAATGATGTTGGCAGAAAGAGCAATAAGGTCCTGCAAAAAGAGTTTAGGGAGTTAAGTAGGAAGTTGAAAAACAGAACCTCGAAGGTGGTAACTTTGGGGTTAATTTCTATTGCACACTCTAGTGAGGCTAGGAATAGGAAGGTAGTCTGGTTAAATACATGACTTAGCTGTTGTAGGAGAGATGGCTTCAGGTGTATGGATCATCAAGATGTACTCTGGGGCAGGTGGGATCTGTATAAGAAGGATGGGTTGTACCTAAACTGGAGGGGCACCAATATCCTGGCAAGGAGGTTTGCTAGTGCCACTCAGGATGGTTTAAATTAATGTGGTGGAGGGTTCAGGAACCAGGACAATAGGTCAGCAAGTAAAATGACTGAAGAAGAGTCAGAATCGAAGCCCAGTAAGACAAAGAGGAAGAACAGATGGGGAGAGGTTACAGAACATGGCACGACTGGCCATGAGGTGTACTTGGTGTAATGCAAGGAGTATGACAGGTAAGGCAGATGAACTTAAGAGCTTTGATTCTTATATATAACTGTGATGTTGCAGCTAATTCAGAAACTTGTTAAGAGAGGGACAAGACTGGTAGCTTAACATTTGGGATTTAGATGTTTCAGGTGAGATAGAAAGGGATGTAAATGAGATGGAGGAGTTGTATTAATGATTATGGAGAATATCATGGCTGTACTGAGGGAGGATATCTTGGGGGGGTTCAACCAGCGAAGCCTTATGGGTACAACTCAGGTATAGGAGGTGTGCAATCACTTTGATGGGATTGTACTCCAGCCCTCCCAAAAGCCAGCAGGTGAGAGGAAATATTATTTATTATGTGGATATATTATGGAAAAATGTAATAACAACAATGTTGTTGTGGTGGGTGATTTGAACTTCTCCTGTATTGACTGGGCCTTGCTTAGTGCCGTGGGTTGGATGGGGGCACAGAATTTAGTAAGTGTGGTCAGGATGATTTTTTGAAACAATATGTAAATAGTTCAACTATGAAAGGGATCATATGTGACCTGGTATTGGGGAATGAGCTCTGCCAGGTGATCAAAGTTGCAGTTGGGGAGCATTTTGGGAGCAGTGACCATAATTCTGTAAGTTTTAAATTACTTATAGGTAAGGACAAGAATAGTCCTCAGATGAATATGTTAAGTTCAGAGAACACTAACTACCACAATATTAGGCAAGAATGGGGAATATAGGTTGGGGGGTGGGGGGGGGGGGGGGGGGAACGGCTGTTTGAGGGTAAACCTACAACTGAGATTTTGGAATCTTTTAATTGCCAATTGATTGGAGTTCAGGAGCAGCCTGTTCTAGTGAAAATGAAGTGTAAGGAAGACAAGATTCTGGAACCTTTGATGACAAGAGAAATTGAGAGTTTAACCAAAAGGAAAAATGAGGAATTAGTAAGGTTTAGGGAATTGAATACAGACAGAGCCCTTGAAGAATATAAAGATTGCAGGAAAAAAAAACTCAAACAAGGAATTAGGAGGACTATAAGGGGCCATGGAATGTCTTTGGCAATAAAATCCCAAGGCATTTCATAAGGAGCAAGAGGGTAGCTGGGAAAGGATAAGTCCACTCAAGGACAAAGGGGGGCATTTATTGTGGTTCTGTTCGCCGAGCTGGAAGTTTTTGTTGCAAACGTTTCGTCCCCTGGCTAGGCGACATCATCAGTGCTTGGGAGCCTCCTGCGAAGCGCTTCTTTGATGTTTCCTCCGGTGTTTATAGTGGTCTGTCCCTGCCGCTTCCGGTTGTCAGTTTCAGCTGTCCGCTGTAGTGGTTGGTATATTGGGTCCAGGTCGATGTGTTTGTTGATGGAGTTTGTGGATGAATGCCATGCCTCTAGGAATTCCCTGGCTGTTCTCTGTCTGGCTTGCCCTATGATAGTAGTGTTGTCCCAGTCGAATTCATGTTGCTTGTTGTCTGCGTGTGTGGCTACTAAGGATAGCTGGTCGTGTCGTTTCGTGGCTAGTTGATGCTCACATATGCGGCTAATACAAAAGGTGAAGTCACGTGGTGAGCTGGTAAAATGAATACAGAATTGGCTTGGTCATAGAAGACACAGAGTAGTGATGAAAGAGTATTTGTCAGACTGGAGATCTGTGACCTGTCATGTTCTGCAGGAACCAGAGCTGGGACCCCTGTTGTTTGTAAGATATACAAATGAACTCAAGAATGTAGGTGGCCAGATCAGTAAGTTTGTGGACAACACAAAGAATGGGGGAGTTGCAGATAGTGAGGTGAATTGTCAGAGGATACAGCAGGATATAGATTAGCTGGAGACTTGGATGGAGAAATGGCAGATGGAGTTTAATCTGACAAATGCAAGGTGATGCAGTTTGGGAGATCTAATGCAGGAGGGAAGTACAGTAAACAATAATGATAGAACCATTTGTAGCATCAACATATAGAGGAATGGAGATGTATAGGTCTGAAAGTAACAATACAAATGGATAAGGTGGTTAAGATAAGGCATATGGCTTGCTAGCCTTCATTAGTTGGAATACAGAGTATAAAAATTGGCAGGTCACCTTTCTCTTGTAAAGAACTTTAGTTCAGTCACATTTGGAATATTGTATACAGTTCTGGTTGTCACAGGACCAAAAGGATGTAAATTTTAGAGAGAGTACAGAAGCAGTTTACCAGGAAGTTGCCTGATTTGGAGGGTATTAGGTCTGAGGAGAAATTGGGCAAACTTGGTCTGTTTTCATTTCAACATTGAAGGATGATGGGTGATCTGATAGAAGTTTCCAAAACAATGAGAGCCTAAAATGGAGAGTCCCAGTCTTGTTTCCCAGGGTAGCAATATCAATTATTAGGGGACACCGGCTTAAGGTAAAAGGCAAGGTGAGAGCTAAGTGATTTTTACACAGAGTAGTAAGTACCTGGACTGCACTGCCAGAAGAGGTGTTGGAGGCAGATGCAATAGCATCGTTAAGAGACATTTTGACAGAAATATGAATAGGCGGTGAATAGACGAATATAAGCTGCAAAGCAGCAAAAGGTTTCTCGTTAAGAAAGGCATCATGAGTTGGCACAGTTTGGGTGGACCGAAGGGCCTGTTCCTGTGTTGTACTGTTCTTTGTTCATTTACAATTTTGTCTCTTGTGCAGGCAAAGTGGGGGAGGGGGGTGGTGGGGGGGAGCTGTGGGGAAGTGGGTGATCAGGCAGCTAATGCCTCCTTCAGTTAGGGACTGACATCAGATCGAAAGCGGCAAGAGTTGTGAACCAGCTTCAAGCGAAATTCTACAATGTCTGACAAAACATGTACTGTGGAAATTCAGATTAGAGAAATACAAGGAGGCTGTAAAACAATAAGGCACATCTGCTGCACCAGAAGACAATGAAGATGTGATGGACAAGGTCCATAAGAGTGAATAGCAAACTATCACAATTAGATTACATTCAGGATAGAAAAGTACCTTTCCAGTAATGGCATACATATGTTTCAAGGCACAATGTGTGATTTTATATGCTGCTCACACCGAGCTTGTGCATATTATTTTCTTTTATTGCTGTGATGCAGGGACAAGCCAAATGGTAACTTCAGCATTTTATTCCAAAATCAGCAGTATTCAGTGGTACTCAGATTAAAAGCTTTCTTTTGTAACTATATTAAAAATAGATGCATATCAATGGAATCACAGAGGAAGGATGTCACACTCAGTGATGCAGTTCATGTTCATTCTGAACACAATGGTAAGAGTTGCATGATTTGAAAATAAGTGGAAATCTCATCACAATCCATCACAAATTCATACAATTTTCTGCCAAGTTGTTCATAGAAATGTGGAACTTTGCAATGCAGGGGGAGATTTTTAAACTCAGTACACGTGATATTTGAAAGATTTAGCCATATAGTCCCATTTCCCAGTTATTTTCCCATGTTCTGTTAAACATTGAGTTTTTGAATTATATTCTGCCATTTGGTATTGCTAAAAAAGGATAGTTTGTTTAAGTCTTTTTTCTTGCATTCATCAGGATAATTGCCCTGGGAAATTAATCAGTGAATGGCAATCACCTATTTTGCTGCATTGAAATAGATGTGGGTATATGCTCTTGCTGTCTACAAAGAACAAAGACATATGGATCAATATCTATTTATGTGCTTCCAGTATGAAACAAATTAACCACATTGCAGGACCAACAACAAAATTGGTCGTTAGTATCATTCTTTGCACACTCACTAAATGTTGTCCAGTTTCAGAATTACAGCTAATATTGGACACTTTTGCTAGTTTTGCGAGGGCAGGTTGGTTTGGTGCAATCAGTCTCTTTTTCATGAGTGTTTGATGCCAATGTATCTCAGACAGGTTCCTTAGCAAACCTACATTCTGAATGAGGCTTAGAATTCTGAAAGCAAAGTAGTGATATTTGTAATGCTGCAATGATAGTGTGAGCTATGGCTCAGTTGGTTGCAGTATCATCTGAGTCAAAAGGTGTAAATTCATGCCCAATTCCAGAGGTCTAGGCAGAATACAGTAGGTTGGCAGTGCTGCACTTCTGGGTTGCTGAATTTCATGTGAAATGGTGTATTATCTGCTGTCTTAGTGGGACATAAAGGTTCCTGTGACGATATTCAAATATGACCGGTGGAGTCCTTTCCAATATTTTGGCTAATGTTTATCTTTCAATCAACAGATTATCAGTTAAACATCATATTGCTGTTTGTGGAGCTCAGCTGCGTACAAAATTGGTTAGGGTGTTTTTTACATTCCAAGAGTAATTGTACTTCAGGGTGTGGAATGGCCTGAGGTTGTGAAAGGGCCATATAAATGCAAGGCTTACTTGTTCCTTTGATCCAATTTAGATATTAGAATATTGTGCAGTTAGAATATTGTGTCTAATTCTAGATGTCAAAATTTAGAAATATAATAAGGACAATAGAGAAAGTGCAGTAGAGATATGTTAAAATGTGACCAGGATGAGAATCTTTTTTATGAAGAGAGAAGTTATGACTTATATGGCGTAGTTCAAGGTAAAGTTTCCTTGAAACTTCAATCTGATATTGTTTTCTTTTGAAACAGGGGAGTTTCAGTGGGTGAATTTTGAGGCGAGTGAGGCTGTGGCTTTGTGTAGGGTTGGGAGGGTGATGTGTGGTGAAAGTATGAGAAGTGCAAGTGATTTGTGAATCTGTGTCTTGCCCATTGAATGGAGCATTTAGCTGCAGTGCGGCTGTGTGTGAACAACCCTCTGCAGAGAGACAATTTGTCAGCTTCAACACTATATGTTGACAGGTCAAATAGACTGACATCAGTGTGGGTTTTGAAGTTTTACTTTTGCACTGTAGGTTTTCCTGGATTTCTGAATCTTTCCAGTGAAAACAAGGAAAGAAGGAAACAACAGTTGAAATTTAGATTTATTGTCACATGTATATAAAAATACAATGGAAAGTGCTTGCTCGTATGTAAATGGTCTGGCGCCAACTTAAAACGCTGAACATAATGCAAGATTTTACTGCAATAGAGTTCATCTTTCCCTCTTCTTCTTCTTACCCTCCACCACTCCTCTGTTTGCTGTTTGATATTGCCTGGCGTCTCTGTAATGGCGCCAGGGTCTCGGCTATGGCACTGTCTCTGCCATTGTCACAAGGCCCACAACCGCTGCATCTGTGCTGGAGCCATGCACATGGTCTCAAACCTCCTACTCCCCATCCGACACTTATCCGGACATTGGTCACCAGCAGACTATGTTTACTTTCTGTCCCCACACACAAGCTGCACCTACGAGTGGCAGGAGCCCCTTCAAGGGACAATGGCATCACTTATACAGTGTGCAGGTTGAAGTCATCTGCATTCAGAACATAGTGTATGTGAAATGCATGTGGTGTCCAACCTCAATTTGCATGTTGCAAATCCCAGCCACAAGCAATCCTGATCATATCAATAGTCATCGCAGCGCAGTCATTGTATATTGAAGATAATCATCCCTGGGATGCAGAGATAACACTAGGAAACCTAAGTGGAGATATCTGAAGGCCATAAAGTGCAGAACTAATGCAAGATTTCATCGGCTGCACAGGGACATGGAATTGATTCCCCTGTTGAATTATAATTATTCTGCGTTGTGCTCTTATATTCCTTTCTGACTCTTATGGGAGCACAGGGTCTCTGTACTTACAAGCACTACAATCTCTTTCTGCATCATTACTGGGGCTGCATTCATTGGAATATGGTCCCTATGTCAAAATACAATGTAGAGGCAGGCATTCCATGGCTCTCCTACCAGAGATCACCTGCCATGATTGCTCAGTGGTTAGCACTGCTGCCTCACTGCTGCCTCTGAGGAGTTTGTACATTCTCCCCGTGTCTGCATGCGTTTCCTCCGGGTACTCTGGTATTCTCCCACAGTCCAAAGATGTGCAGGTTAGGTGAATTGGCCATGCTAAATTGCCCATAGTGTTCAGGGATATATAGGTTAGGTGCATTAGTCAGGGTAAGTATAGGGTAGGTGATTGGGTCTGGGGGGGTTACTCTTCGGAGAGTTGGTATAGACTTGTTAGGCCAAAGAGCCTGTTTCCACACTGTAAGATTCTATGGAGGTCTCCATGCCCTACTGTATGAGGGAGTAGGTTAAACCATCAATAATGAATGATGTGAATACTGACTGCTCACATTGAAATGAACCTGCTCTGTATATTTTTTTTCCCACAGATTCATTGCAAGCATGACCATTAGATCCAGCCTCAGCACCTCATACCTTACACATCACTACCATTGTGACTTAGGGAGGCAATGGTCTAGTGGCATTGTTGCTAGGCTTTAATCCAGAGACCCAGGTAATGTCCTCAGGACCTGGATTCAAATCCTGCTATTGCAGATGGTGGAATTTAAATTCAATGAAAAATCTGGAATTAAGAATCTAATGATGAACCTATTATTGATGGTCAAAAAAAACCCCATTTGGTTCACTAATGTCCTTTAGGAATAAAAGTCATGCTTACATATGACTCCATATCCACAGGAATGTGGTTGACCCTTAACTACCCGCTGGGCAATTAGAGAGGAGCAATAAATGCTGGCTTAGCCAGAGATGCCCTCATCCCATGAATGAATAAAAAAAACCTAATATCCATTATAGGAAGCCCTCACGTGTGATGTGGAGATTTAAAATAAAATCTTCTAACATCCGAATTCAGTTTGCATTCTGACACACTTTTTGTGGAAATCACACACACATGAAGTCAGTTCAAAGATTTTAAATCTCTTCAAGCAATGATTCTATTTTTAAAAATTTCCATTTAGAATCCACATCAAAAATAGCTAAATCTTTCTCTTTAGCTGTGAATTCAGAAGATAATTGTAGTTTTTGAAACTCAGGCAAACATTCAAAGTGATAGCCATTGGGGATAAATGTCAACAAAAAGCTCAAATGAAACTGTATGGTCATATATTACTTTACTTTCTAACCTGTGCTGCCAATCAAAGTAGTCAGGCAAAGTTTTTTTTAACCCTCACTGACAGCTGCAGCCTTTTTCTCCTCTTACCTTTAGAGAGTGGTCTTTTTAACAACAAAACTTTGGTTCATCATATATATGCATATCTTATCCACTTTTCAACAGCACATATATCTGCTATATCAATTTATGACTCCCAAGCTATGGTTTAAGGTCCTTGGATGACCCACTTGAATACTGAGATCAAATTGTCATGCTGCGTTTTGGTTTCCTGCCTATGTGAATCATCTGTCCCTTCGCCCCTTTCAAAAAACTGAATCTGTCACGAGTGAAGATGAGGTTTGCTCATTCAAGTCCCACTCACCATTTTTAACGGTCCATGGAAACTCGCCAACTCCATGACAAATCGACCCAAGATGCATCATCAAACAAGCAATCAAAACGTTGAGAATACATGCTGCATGGTTTGCAAGGGGAGCAAGCTACAGCATTCAAAGTCTCTGAAGCTGATTCTGAGGAGGAGGTGGAAGTTGAGGTGGTTGGGGAGGAGCCAGATGGGAAGGAAATGGAACATGTTGTGGGTAACCTACCACAAACTGCCTGTATTGCTGCCAGGAATGCCTAGGATGCTCTCATTATTGGAGGGTTCTCTTAGGTTCCACCCATGTAATATCCAAATACAAAGGCTACTTTCCTTGCCTCAATCCTTCCACCACAACCAATACCACTAACACAAAGCAGCCCTGCAAACAATGAAGCTTCGTTTCACAGCTCCAGTTTCGGGGCATCAGTTCAAGTCTTCCCATTCATCAGTGCACCATGGAAAAGGCCACTTAGCAATCAGTTACTAACAATGGAGAAAGTGGAGCAACATTATCACTGCACATGCAACAGAAACATAACATTTTAACAATGTGGAACACAGTCATATGCAGACTCTTGCGCAATTGAAAATTTTTATTTTTCCTCTTCATAGCACATCAATAAAGTGCCAACCTTGTGATGACAGCAAGGTAGAGGCTTTGGACCCTCCATCAACTGATAAGTTGCTTTTAATCAATATCCTGAGGGCTCTAGAGACTGGGACAACCCAGCTAAGGGCAGCAAGGACTGACTCCGCCATTGAATAATGAGGCTGAAAGGAGGAATGGGGTCATGTGAGGGGGACAATGGATGAGAAGTGGAAATAGGAGTTCCCATTCTAAGGATTTCTGTCCGCATTGTTCCTCCCATGGTGCAAGTTCATTTCTTTAAGCCAATGAGCTGAGGATCAGTGGGGTGGTCCGATTTAAGATAGCTGGAGAAAGTGAGGACTGCAAATGCTGAAGATCAGTGTCAAAAAGTGTGGTGCTGGCAAAGCACAGCCAAAGTCAGCATCTGAGAAGGAGAGTTGATGTTTCGAGCATAAGCTCTTCATCAGGAATGTGGAGGGGGGGGACAAGGGGTAAGAAATAAATGGGAGGGGAGTGGGGCTGGGAGTAAGGTAGGTCAGAATGCGATAGGTAGATGATGGTCGGGGGTGATGGTGATAGGTCGGAGCAGAGGGTGGAGCAGATAGGTGGGAAGGAAAATGGACAGGAATGACAGATCAATAGGGCAGTGCCAAGTTGGAGGGTTGGATCCGGCATAATGTGGGGGGGTGGGAAGATGAGGAGACTGGTGAAATCAACATTGATCCCTCATGGTTGGAGGGTCCCAAGGCAGTGGGAATGGTCTCCACGGAACGCAGACAGGGGTGGGGAAAGAAATATATTTCCGTTGGTGGGGTCCTCTGAAGCTAGAATAGGGTCAGTCACATTACACGAAGGTAGTTTCCTCCCGTACAGAAATCAAAAAAAACCAAAGAACTGTGGACACTGGAGATCAAAAACAAAATCAACAGGTATGACAGCATCTGTGCAGAGAAAGCAGTGTTAATGTTTTGGGTCCAGTGACCTACTTCAGAAACCTTCATTATAGTGGGATTTTAGCTGAAATACCAAAATGCAGAGATTACAGTTAGGAAATGCAGGTCTGAACTTAGTTTTAGATTTAGATTTAGACTTATTATTACACATATATAAAAATATAGTGAAGGCATTTTGTTGCGTGTTATATACAAAGTGTTGCCACGCTCTGGCACCATCTTGAAACACTGATGCAAGATTTTACTGCAATAGGGTTTATCTAATTCTCTTCTTCTTGTTCCTCCTCCACTGCTCCTCCAGTTGCTGCTTGACATCACCTGGAGTCTCTGAAATGGGCTCCTGGGTCTCTGCAAGCACTGTGTCTGAGCCGGAGCCAAGGGCCAGGGGATGTGTGGCTTCCATATCTCGTGTTCTCTATCCAATGGTCTTCCAGATGCTGCTGCCAGTCCGTTGTCTTCCCTTTCACTGATGCTCCTGCTCCTTCAACCGCCCTGGGCCTAGTTGCTGACTTGGACCCTCAGCCTAGCTTGCAAGTCTGAGACCTTGCTACTCACTTGTCAGGAGACCCTAGGCTGGGGCGAGTCTGTGTCTAACTCCAACTTCACCTGCAACTTTCTGGACCTTAAAGAGAACAAAATGAAGCAAATAAGAAAAAGAGCAAAAGCAAAAAAAGGAAAAAAAGGGAAAGAAAGCAGAGGTCCCAGCCTGTTACTCTGCTGCCACCTTGAAGCAAAACTTGTGTATCCTTTCACAGAGCTAATGTATCTCATTAGGTTTGGTCTTGGGACATCTTTTGAGGAGGTCAGATGGCATTTGGTGGAGGCCAGGCACGCTTTCAGGAGGGCCTAGTTTCTTTAAAATTGCTAATTGTAGCCATGAATACTTGTCAAAAGTGCAAAACCTCACTGTCAAAAAACAATTGACAAAGGTGGCAAGAGAAATTATTGAGAGGAACTGTCAAAAGTGTCAAGATGAGTTGTCAGGAGGATCTATCAAAAGGAGCTGCCATGGCATTAAATATTCAGCCCTTTAAACCGTTGAAAAAAATGCCTGATGTTAAGAATAAATAACTGCTTGCTATTTTGTTCTATCTGCTGGTAAAGGTTTGGTTTCTTTTTCTGGATTAGTGCTGCATAACTAATTTCAAAACTATCTATTATCACAGTAAATTACCTGCTAGTTGCAATTTGATTGACAGCTATAAGTGGCTTTAGACTCTTTGAAGTGGGATTATAAATTACAAGGTTTTTGTTATGAGTGATAGTGCATATGAATTAAATGTTTCTTTTTACAATGCATGATTGAATGATGGAACAGATTTAAGGAGTTAAATGGTCTACTCCTGTTCCTATAATCTTGTATGCTTGAAAGAATATATATGTATGTAAATATAGTGCTTCTTTTTATGAAAGGGGTATTTCTTCAAAGTAGTGATGTCTGAAGTAGGCATTTAGAACTTGATTTTACTTCATCTCTACATGGGTCGAGAGATTTGTTCATAGTGGATGTATTTGCATTGTAGATGGAAGGGAAAACACTCGAGTTTGGGGTATAATCTGGCATTACTTTGGCATAGGGGCTATAAAGGGACATTGTGGTTGGGAATAGGAACTGGAGTTGGCTTAGGGGCTAGAAAGAGAAGTTGGGTAAAGCAGAGGTATGTGTGTGTGTATGGTGGCTACAAAGAGACATGCATGTTGGGCAGGAATGTATAAGTTGACTTAGTGTTTCAGGGCCCATGGGGTGGGCATAATTTGACCTGGGGCTAAAAAGAGCCAAGTGGTTGGTAGAGGTGCATACATTGGCATGGAGGATATGAGAGCCCATGGGGAGAGAATATAAGGGCCGTCAATGCAGTCTGGTGAGTTGCCGCAGTGCGTTTTGTAGCAGGTACACAGTTGATATAACATTTTTGATAAAAGTTATCAAAGCACTTCACTGGAGTTTTAACAAAATAAAATTGACACTGCCCCACATGAGATATTAACACAGATGACCAAAAGCTTTGACCAAGTTTAGTCAAAGAAGTAGATTTGAAGTAATGTCTTAAAGAGAAAACAAAGAATGGAAGTGAAGAGGTAAAGGGAGAGAAATGCAGAACATAGGATCTAGTCAACTCAAGGCACAGGCACCAGTGGCAGAGCAACAAAAACAAGGAATATGCAAGAGCCAGAATTGAAAAAATGCGGGGATGTTGGAGGGCTGTGATGCTGGAAGAATTTGCACAGTAGGAAGGGGCAAGGATTAGGAAGGATTTGTAGATAATGATGGGAATTTTAAAACTATGGCTTTGCCAGCCCAGCAGTAAATGCATTTAGTGTAAACTGAGAGATGAGTCGATAGGAGTTGACGTGCATTAGAAAGTGATGTTTTGGTTTAGCTTAAGTTGAAAGAGGATGGAAGATGAAAGGTTGGACAGAAGAGGATTAAAATAATTAAGTCCAGATGCCAAAGTATGGATGAGGATTTCAGCAACAGGTGAGCTGAGAAAGGGGTGGATTTGACCATCTTGTGGAAGTGAAAGTAGAAAATCTGCATGATAAAGTGGATCTGTGGTCAGAAATTCATCTGCAGTCAAACACAACACTAAGGTCACAAATGGTGATGATTCAGCCAGAGGCAGTTACCAGGACAGGGGTAGAGTTGGTGGTTAGAGAATAGACAATAGTGGGGACGAAAGACAATTGCTGCTGTCTTCTTTATATTTGCTTGGGGAAAATGTCTGCTTATCCAATAGTGGACATCGACAGTCAGTCTTGCAATTTAAAGGCAATGGAGGAGCCGAGTAAAATGTGGTGAGGTAGGTTTGGTTGCCGGAAGCACACATGAAAATTTGACATTGTATTTTCAGAGCATGTAGTTGATGCACAGCATGGAAATAAGAAATAAGAAGGAGCAAGGATAGTTCCTCTGGGGATTACAGAAGCAAGGGTACAGGAGTGGACAGAGAGGTAATTACAATGAGACAGATTAGAATGGACCTAGGTGAGGCAGTCCCAGGTGAGCAATACTGCTGAGGTGTTGGAGGTGGATGGTGTGGCTGCAACCATGTCATAATCTTCAGACAGATCAAAAAGGATGTGCAAGGACAGATGACCACAGTCAGAAACCATTATCCTTTCTGATCTCTTAGTCTGGTGACTTCCCTTACAACTATCCTATGTCAAAACCATTTTCCTCTCCTAGCATATTGCCTCGCATTTATTTCCCATCTGAGCCAAAAAAATCTAATACAATTGATATGATCTTTCTCCTGAACAGTAAAACAGTCTAAGAAACTGCTTATAAAGGGAAACAATATCAATGCAAATATATTACTATTTTATCTACACAGGATTGTAGCTTTGTTTTTAAGATTTGAAACACTTTAGACTGATTTTGACATTTGGTGTCCTGTACATTTTGGCCAAGATGACTGGGGACACACCAGGAGGGAATCTTAGGGGTGCAGTGGCCCATGATTATTTTTGTGGCTCTTTAACGTATGTTCCAAGACCAACAAAAGTTAATTCAAGACTTTTTCTTTTAGGGGCTCTTTTGTCTCCCATTGTCCATGGAACTAATTAAAGTTTTCATAGAAACACATTCCTGTCTAAAATGGCAATTAAGGTTCTATGAATATTACTACTATATTAAAGGCAGTTTAGAGCCTGAAACACATGATAATTTTCCCCAAAGGTTCTCTGTGCAAAAATGGTGAAGAAGACAGAAAATGTCAGTGCTTTATTTATAACACCTGGCATCCCATAATTGCAAAGGTCAGATCAGTAGAGCCATTTGCTTAGAGCAATAGGTGCCAATTTAGGTGAAAATTATGCCAGCTTTGCCCTTGCCCAGGTAGCAGTGAATGCCATATTGTCATGGGTGAGAATTCAGGCATTAAAATGCAATGCAATAATTATAGACAGAAGAGAAGATCCTGATTCCAGCCAGAGTCAGACATCGATTTGACGCCTGATTGGACATTTTTGAACTTGCCACTTAAGCTAATGTCCTCTCAGGTTTATTGCAATGCCCACACCTGATTTCCAGGGAGTTATCCAATTTAGTCCTCCAATTTTGCCAACAACTCTGCTTTGAAAAAGTTTGCATTGCAAACCATGAACCTTTTACTCCTTTAATTCCTGTCAACGTTTTGCCATGCAGTGATAGCAATAATGGATTCTTGTTTCAATTGTAAACTGGGTCTGCTTGACTACTCCTTTGAAGCAACTGCAAATACAATACTTCTGATACAAAATGCTCACAAAGGGGAACCTAGTTGAACAAATTACATTTTGTGCCTCAATTTACTTGTTTGATTTGAAGATTTAAAATATGTTCCTGTTGTTGTTGCTATTTGATTCAGGGGCAAAGGTGACGGTTTTGTTTTCCAATGCTCCCTCGATTGTATTACGCATGGAAAATCTATGCATCGCGCTTGAGCTATTTTTGATTAATACTCCGTGCACAGAAATCTGGTATCTGTTGAATTGTGGGAATGGGAACAATTCAAAAGAGACAAATTGAGAACATACATTCAGAGTGCAATGACTCATGGCGCTGAAAGTGACACAAGAATGCCATCAGATTTGTTTTCATTTACAAGGAAGCTCTTCAGGCATAATTCCCTAGCAACCTCTCAAATAGAACTTTTACTCCAAGTGCCAAGCTAATCATTGGAGAGGTTTTCAAATGCTTCCACTGTGATTGTATAACATGAACAGAGGAACTGTACTTATTGTGCACTTTAATAGCAGAGGATAAAAAGGAGCTTTTATCAAACAACACCTTTAATAAGTAAACCAAGTGCCTCTCAGTGTTGCTCAACCTATTTTGATTATTACCTTTAAAAACAAACTGACTATATCATTTTTTCAGGCAAAGATAGATAGATATTTGAACAATAATTAAATTAAGGGTTATGTTGAGCAGGTGGGTAAGTGGAACTGAGTCCACAAAAAGACCAGCCATGATCTTATTGAATGATGAAGCAGGCTCAAGGGACCAGACGGTCTAATCCTGCTCCTATTTCTTATGTTCTTATCATGTAGTGAAATGTTTTGCTCCTAGCCAGAGGAGCAGGGACTCAGATCCCAAGGTGAACTGAAATTTTGACTCTTTCCTCAATTGTCGAGTTTTCTCAGCTCATGGGTCACCTTTTCAATGAAGCACTGTATTGGAATGGAAAGGGTAATTCTGCTTGGTGAAAAATAGAAACTGAAGGTATTTGGGATGTTGTCAAACATCCCTCTACTTGAATTTTAATCTCTGATGGACAATCGTGGAATTGGCATTGACTAGAGCTGGAGGGCACAGGGTTGAGGGGAAAGGGAGATTGGTGGTTGGAAAATAGAAGCAAGATTGTTATAAAGATTCCACAAGAAAGACATATCATAGCCAATGTCCCTGCAAGCCTCATTTCTTCAGGAACAGAAAGCACATAATTTAGCATTAATTACTCTTTTGTTTCTCTGTTGAGTATTTGCTCCTAACTGTTTACAGAGAAACACACACAAGCTCTAGCTTCTTACACATGACCAAATGCAACGCGGTCATGGCAAGTAATGAGTTAACATTCAAAAGCATTTGGTAAATCACTTACATAACATCACACAATGGATCACACAATCTATTGCTTGTTAGCCATACAGTCATAGAGATGTACAGCAAGAAATCAGACCCTTCAGTCCATGCTGACCAGATATCCTAAATTAATCTAGTCCCATTTGCAAGCATTTGTCCCACATCGCTCTGAATCCTTCCTATTCATATACCCTTCCAGGTGCCTTTTAAACATTGTAATTATACCAGCCACCACCTCTTCCTCTCACAGCTCATTCCATACACACACCACCCTCTGCATGAAAATGTTGCCCCTCAGGTTCCTTTTAAATCTTGCCTTCCCCCCCAAACCTGGGGAAAAGACATGTCTATTGACCTTATCCATGCTTCTCATGATTTTATAAACCTCTATAAGGTCACCTATCAGTCTCCAATGCTCCAAGGAAAATAACCGCATTCTGTTGAGCCTCTCCACATTGCTTAGACCTTCCAGCCCTGGCAATATCCTTGTCATATCTTTTCTGAACCTTTTCAAATTTCACAACATCTTTCCTATAGGAAGGAGACCAGAATTGCACACAGTATTCCAATAGTTGCCTAACCAATATCCTGTACAGCCGCAACATGACCTCCCAACTCCTATACTCAATGCTCTGACCAATAAGGGGAGGAATATTAAACGCCTTCTTCACTATCCTATCTACCTGAGACTTCACTTTCAAGGAGCTATGAACCTGCACTCCAAGGTCTCTTTGTTCAGTACTAGGTACACTCCCTAGTACCTTACCATTAAGTGTATAAGTCCTGTTGTCATCTTCTGACTTTTTTCATATTTATTTTGATGATATGTTATAGTTGATAAGGCTGTCATTTATTGTCCGTGATTATGAGGAGGCCTCACTGGTAGATGTTAAAAAGATGTTTCCATTACTGGAAGAATCTCCAACAAGGCAAAATAGTTCAGAATAATGGGGCACTCTTTTATAAGTAAGAATGCCACGGAATTTCTTCTTTCAGAAAGTAGTGAATTCCAGAAATTCTCACTTAGATTACTGTAATTATTTAAAGAGGAAGGATATTAACCTGTGGAAATACCAAGGTATTGATACCCATTCTGAGGTGGCACTGAAGAGGAGTTGAGGCCAGGAGCAAATCAGCGTGATCTTGTTAAATGGTGGGGCAGGCTTGAGGGATTGAATGAGTCAAGATTAGAGTAGTGCTGGAAAAGCACAGCAGGTTAGGTACAGCAACACATCAGGATGAAGAGCTTTTGCCCGAAACATCAATTTTCCTGCTTCTCGGATGTTGCCTGACCTGCTGTGCTTTTCCAGCACTACTCTAATCTAATAATTCACACAGGTTTAGGAATTTGTAGTGATTGGAACCAGGTGGATCTGGTTGATTATGAGATCCTTGATTGGGGTTGTTAACCTGGGCCAAATGAGAAAGCCTTGCCTGACCAATATAAACAGGGGATTTGAGGTTTGTCGGCATCTCCCTGAAAACTGGTTGAATGGTGGTGTTTGGGGTTTGGCTTTGCTGCCCTTTCCCCTGTATATAATATTTTTTTGTGAACTGCTGCTTTCTGTTTATCATCAACTGTATTTTGTCACTGTTTAATAAAATCAAAACATTTATAAACAGGGGACTCCTACACCTGCACACACACGATCCGGGGGCTGGGGAATAAAAAAGCACTATCGCTCTTAGGCAATAGTGTGAGTGCTTGAAAAAAAATATGAACAGGGGACTCACCTGGTGTAGAGGGGGTACGGCAGGTCAGAGGACCTCCTCATGGGTCTGCTCCTGGGCCTGGCCAAATTGGCCATAAACAGGTCCAGGCAGCGGGCCATGGAGGGGGTAATTATGGGCGATTGCCTGCCCCTCTTCTGTGGTTATGTCCTGGCCCGGCTGTCACTGGAGAAGGAGCACGTGGTGACTACCAACACCCTTGAGGTTTTCAGGGAGAGGTGGGCACCACAGGGAGTGGAGTGTTTTATTCCCCCCTCCGACTCTACTTTGATTTAAACCCTGCCCTTCCCTTCACTTTTTTTGATCACGCAGCATTGCCCTTTGTTGAGAAGGACACTGCTTGTCACTGGCCTCTCCTTTCTTCCTGGTGGTGGAATATAAATAAAGATTTACACGCTTATTGTTCTTCACTGTGCCTTACACCTGCACACACACAACATGTGTGCTGGGCAAAAATAAGCACTACCACTGTTAGGAGATAGTGAGGGAGTAATATAAAAGGAAAAAAAAAGGAGTGTCAGACATCCTGTTCACTCTGACAGCTGGCTCTGAGGGAGCGGGATCAGTGCCAGGGACTCTGGCTCTGAGCTGGCTGGCCACACAGAAAGTGTGTACTGTTGGTTTCTGTAAAAGAAAAGAAAAAAATATATGTAAACAGGGGTCTCACCTGGTGCGGAGGAGGGAGGGCAGGTCAGAGGACCACCTCATGGGTCTGCTCCTGAGCCTGACTAGGCTGGCCATAAACAGGCCCAGGAAAAGGGCCATGGAGGGGATCATTATGGCCAATTGCCTGCTCCTCTGCCCTGGTTACGTCCGGGCCTGGGTGTCCCTAGAGAAGGAGCATGCAGTGTCTACCAATATCCTCAAGGTTTTCAGGGAGAGGTGGGCACCACAGGGAGTGGAGTGCTTTGTTTCCCTCTCCGACACTATTTTGATTTAATCCCTACCCTCTCCTTCACTTTTTTTAATCACGTAGGCATTGACCTTGGAGAGAAGGTGTTTTTTTCTTCCTGGTGGTGGAATATGAATAAAGTTTTCTGCACTCTTTGTTCTTCACTGTGTCCTTCACCTTCACACACATGACATAGGTGCTGAGGAGAAATAAGCATTACTGATGTTTGGCAGTAGTGTTGTAGATTTTAATTTTAAAAGACCTGTAGATTAGAATCTTAAAAGAAAGATGATATAAGCAGGGGACTTAGAATCCCCTTAGATCAGGGGACTGACTCTGAGCTGGCTGGCCACAGAGAGTATATTGTACACATGTAACTTTGGGCAGCATGGTGGCTCAGTGTTTAGTGCTGCTGCCCCACAGTGCGAGGGACCCTGGTTCAATTCCAGCCTTGGGTGACTGTCTGTGTGGAGTTTGCATGTTCTCCATGTGTCTGTATGGGTTTGGCTATGCTAAACTGCCCATAGTGTGAGGTGCATTAATTAGGGGAATGGGTCTGGGTGGGTTACTCTTCGAAGGGTCGGTGTGGACTTGTTGGGCCAAAGAGCCTGTTTCCATACTGTCGGTAAACTAAATAAAAAGGTGATGGGATACCAGTCTCCATGCAGTTATTTCAGAAACTATAAGTAGATTCTGTTTATTTGAAAACTCCACGTGGTATGTATAATATTTTTAAGGACAGCTCACCAAATCGTTGTGCTCCAGCGATTCAGCAACCTCCATTGCTAACTAACAGCTAGTCACATGTTCTTTACATCCTGGTTCCTTGTTCATTTGCATATTTTCTTAAGTAATATCACATCACCCCTAAATTAGATATAGAATAGCTAGATTATTAGATATGGATCTGCAGGATATAGTCCCAGTCATGGTGACGATACATTCCAGGAAGAACAATTTGTGATTTGAAGGGGAACTAGCAGGTGGTGCTGTTTACTGCCCTTTCTGTTCTATGTAGCAGAGATAATAGGTTTGGTTGGAAGTGACACATGACCCACCAATCGGAAGGGCTAACTTGCCACTAGGTGGCACAGAGTTACCAAGAAGGTCACCACAGGCCAGAAGAATCCTACTTCCCCTCCCCCCCCCCCCAAACATCACGCCCCCCCCCCAACCTCCACACAACCCCCCCCACCCGCGGGAGGCTGCTAGGGTACATTTGACAATCTCTGTATGCTTCAAGACCTATCCTATTGGCTGCAAAATGCCAGCCAGCACATAAAATGGCCACTACTTAGCCAGTCCACTGGTATAGTTGGTCACCCACCTTGGGAATTACTTTCTTCAATATACAACTTAGAAATTACAGCAGCAGGACACGTTGGAATTTGTGGATGTGCTCACAGCCTGGTGATGGTTTTATATATCTTGATATTGCTGTCTGTGACAATTATGTGGTTCAAATACTTTAGTTCAGAAGAGCTTTATACAGAAGAAAACAAAATGTTGAGCACGTCCTTGTGAAGACATATGAGATTGTTAGGATCTTCGAACATCTTCAAGGCAATTTCACTGTACACCTGCTTACAGGTACAGAAGTGGGGATTCTGAAAAAGACAGAATTTGGAACTTGAGTTATTCCCAAAACTTTAATTCCATTTCCACTTAGAATAAACTGTTGAATTTTGACAAGGGACCCGGATTTGATTCCAACCTTGGGCGACTGTGTGGAGTTTGCATATTCTCCCAGTGTCTGCATGGGTTTCCTCCGAGTGCGCCGATTTCTTTCCACAATCCAAAGATGTGCAGGTCAGGTGAATTGGCCATGCTAAATTGCCCATAGTGTTCAGGGATGTGAAGCTTAGGTGCATTAGTCGGGGAAATGTAGGGGAATGGGTCTGGGTGGGTTACTCTTTGGGGGGTTGGTGTGGACTTGTTGGGCCAAATGGCCCTTTTCCATACTGTAGGATTCTATGATTCTAATTCCACTTTGAACACCAGTACTTAAAGCAAGATATGAGAGGAAAGTTGATTTTCTTGTTTTCTGAGCAGTCCAAGAAGGCCACGATCATGCAGGTATCTTGTAATTGCCTCATTAGTTTTGTCCTTGGCCTTTTTGACAAGGTGCCTGACTTGGTATTACAACGCACTGCAGCCGTTAAACAAATGCCCATGCAGTGCAGAGGTCTGCAGGTGACAGGACATAAACCTGAAGATGTATGTGACGTTTCCCTGCAGTTATTTCTTCTTACAGTCACCAGGGAGAGAGGAAAAACAATCTCTTGACACTCCAACCAATGCATTTTCTCTAACGTTGTGGATTATGATTTATCTCGGCCGTTTTCATCAGCTTTACCCTTTTGAAAACTAGTTTGCCCCTCTGGATATGATCTTTTGTTGTTGTTCAGAACATAATTGAATACTCGCAATAAAATTTCAGTGCTTGCTGATGCAAAGCTGATTGCTTGACAATTTTTTATTCCTTCGTCTGAGTTAACGTGACGCTATTAATATGAATTTGGCCCGTATCCAAACTCAGAGCTTTTAATTTGCCCCTGTTGTATTTCTGTCTGGTATAATCGTTTAGTTAGGGCATTCGCTGCCTGATCCTTCAAACCCATCATTAAATTGCAATCTTCTATCAATTCAAAATGTGTTCTAATTGCAGTATAATGTGTTTAAGCACTCAAACATCAAGCTATGGACTGGGTGAAATTATATTAATTCTCACATGGTTAGTGATGTTTTCCAGATGAAATTTCATCAGCATTTGTTAACATTGTTTTGCATTTCATTAAATGAAAAAGGATATTAAAGGCCGTGTAATATAATGAAGGAGAGGAATGATCATTTCAGCCCTAATGGAATATGATCATGACCATCATCAGTCAAAGTACAAGTGAAACAAATGAGGTAACAGGAATAAAAACTTGTCAGAACGTGTGGAAAAGATGCACAGAAAATTAAAGAAGAGTTGATATCCTTGAGCTAGAGGGGGGTTCAACAACCCGAGAAAATGGTTTGTGACCATCACCAGAACCTTCGGTTTAAAGGAGATATTGGAAGCCACTCCCTCGTCCCTTATTTGGTTTTAAGATTCTAATTAACCAAATGCTATTATCATGCAGAAACTGCATTTTACTTCTCCAAACATCTCAGCTTAAGCAGATCTGTGAAATACACTATCTCAATCTCAAATCCAACCTCAGCCAACTTTCCAGTATTAATAGAGGCGTACAGTCAGGCAAAACCAATCAACTGACAAGAGGCAGGTCACTTTTTTAATTGATTTAATGTTTTTCCATCTTTATCCCTGACTGCCTGGTTGTCAGGAAAACTGGTGAAGGAGCGATGCTAAAAGTTGTGTAGAACAGAGTAGAAGGAAAGATTTACATTTTTATAGAGCCTTTCATGATCAGTGAGATGTCTTAAAACCAATATTTCTGAAATCTAGTCATGGTTATAATATAAGAAACACAGCAATTAATTTGGTACAGCAATCTCCCACAAACAGTAATGTGACAAGACCATAAGAAATAGGAACGGCCCTTGAGGCTACTCAGCCATTCGATAGGATCATGGTGTATCTGACACGACTCATGTCCATTTTGCTGCCTTTCTTTGTAACCCTCGAATCCCCTACTCACCAAGAATTTAGCTATGTGAAAGTGAGTACTGTAGATGCTGGAGATTAGAGTCAAGAGTGTGGTGCTGGAAAAGCACAGCAGGTCAGGCAGCATCCGAGGAGTAGGAAAATTAACGTTCCAGGCAACAGCCCTTCATCTGTCAATTTTCCTGCTCCTCGGATGCTGCCTGACCTGCTGTGCTTTTCCAGCACCACACTCTTGACCAAAATCTAGCTATCTCAGCCTTAAATATACACAAGGAATCTGCCACCCCCCCCCCCCCCCCCCGCCCCACCCCCTACCCCCGGCTCTCTGTGGCAAATAGTTCCAAAGACTCTGAATGCTCTGAAAGATAAAATTCCTCCTCATCTCTTGGATATGAATCTAGGAGGTATGGTTAGTAAGTTTGAAGATGACACCAAAATTGGTGGTGTCATGGACAGTCGAGAGGGTTATGTGAGAGTACAACGGGACCTTGATCAGATGGACCAAGGGACCAAGGTGTGGCAGATTGAGTTTAATTTAGATAAATGGAAGGTGTTGCATTTTAGAAAGTCAAATCAGGACATGATTTGGAAGTGCCAGTGTTGGACTGGGGTGGACAAAGTTAAAAATCACACAACACCAGGTTATGGTCCAACAGGTTTATTTGGAAGCACTAGCTTCTTCATCAGGTGGTGGTGGAGCAGAATCATAAGACACAGAATTTATACAACAGGATTGCAGTGTCATGGGATTAATATTAAATAAATTTAGCTGAAGTCTTTCGTCTTTTAGAATGATCATGTTAGTTTTGGTTCCTTCATATGCAAATCTCAGTACTTTTTTAAAGTTCCATTCTCAAGATAGTTTTTCACAATAGGTGCCATCTCAGCTCAGTTAATGCATTGAAGGTGTGAAGTTAAAGTCTGTCTGCGTCCTAGTCTTTGGTCAGACTGATTCTATTTCTCAAATGGGATTTACGGGAATCTTACATGAATTTATGCAATTTTTAAACAAAGTAAAATGTAATTCTGCAAGTACAATTTCAACCCACAAACTTGTGTGTGTGTGTGTGTGTGAATGTTCATGTCACACTACAGGTGACCCCATTACACAAGACACTCTTTCACACAGATACACACACACGATCATTTTAAAGGATGAAAGACTTAAGCTAAATTTGTTTAATATTACGTTCCACGACACTGCAATCCTATTGCAATAAATTATGTGTCTTATGATTCTGATGTACAACCACCTGATGAAAAACAGCACTTCAAATCAGTTCAGGACTTGTACACTTAATGATAGGCTCTTTGGCGAGTGTGCTAAACAAAGGGACTATGGGATGCAAGTGCATATTTCCTTGAAAGTCGAGTCGTAGGTAGACAGAGTGGCGAAGAAGATGTTTGGTACACTTGCCTTTATTTGGTCAGTGCATTGAGTATAGGAGCTGGGAAGTTATGTTGTAGCTATGCAGGATGTTGGTTGGGCCATAGTGTTCTGGTCTCTCTGATACAGGAAAGATCTTCAACTTGAAAGGGTGCAGAGAAGATTTACAAGAATGCTGAAGGTTTCAACTAAAGGGAGAGGTTGAACAGGCTGGGGCTTTTATCCCTGGAGCACCGGAGGTTAAGGAGTGACCTTATAGAGGTTTAAAAAAAATGAAGGAGGTGGATATGGCGAATAACTAATGTCTTTTCCCCAGAGTAAGGGAGTCCAAAACTAGAAGGCATAGGTTTAAGGTGAGAGGGGAAAGATTTAAAAGGGACCTAAGGAGTAGCTTTTTCATGTAGACAGTGGTGCGTTTATGGAGTGAGCTGCCAGAGGAAGTGGTGGAGGCTGGTACAATTACAACATTTAAAAGGCATCTGGATGGGTACATGTATAGGAAGGGTTTAGAGGGATATGGACCAAATGCTAGCAAATGGGACAAGATCAGTTTAGGAATCTGGATGGCTTGGACAAGTCGGATCGAAAGGTCTGTTTCCATGCTATATGACTCAATGATTCTAAGACTCCATTTCAGTCTTAGGTTAGGCCCCTTAATTCTGAGACTAGGGCTAGGATTCTCCCATGATGGGAAACATCCTCTCCGCATAAACCCTGTCAAGCTTCTTAAGATTCCTATATGTCTCAATGAGATCACCTCTTGTTCTTCTAAACCCCAATGCGTGGAGTCCCATCCAGATGATCTGTTTTTGTAATGTCTTTTGAGGAATAAGTATTGTCCACGATACTGGAGATAACTCCCCTGACCTGCTTAAAAATAGGGCCGTGGGGTCTTTATGTCCATTTAAGAGAATAGATAGAGACTTGGTTTAAAATAGTACCTCCAATAGTAATTTTAGTACTATGTTGGGTTTCAGCCTTGAATTCTGTGCTCAGGCGCTAGCATGTGACTTGAACCAAGAACTTTCTGACTGAGAGGACAGATTACTACCAACTAGGCACAACCTCAGTCATTGTTTAGTAAAGTAACCTGCAAGATGCATATAACTATTGGTATTCCTTAGCTCTAAAGCAAAATGTTGAAGGGCTGAAGTTTGTTTGAGTTGGTCTGAGTGCAGGCAAGCTAATGTGTTGAGGGTGGTGTTTCCTGATGCCAACTTGTGTGGACAAAGGTAAAAGAGGATGTTGGGCATGGTGTAGGTAGGGATATCATTCTGACGGCACAGTAGAATGATGGTTTAGATGATTTAGACAAGCATCTGGCAAACTGCAGCTTTCAGACTTACATGTTGGAAATTATTGATGCATGGTTTCTCTGAGAAGAGGGGAATTAGAATTTACGTATAAATGAGACAAACTGGGGATTTAATAAAATGTTACCGCCTTTGCTGTTTGAATTCATGTATCGCTGGACATCGGAGTGCATCTGGGAAAATTAACAAACAGTGAAATTCACAACTAATCTTGGAGGAACTGTTGGGTGAAGTTCACAACACAGAATCAGATAAGTTAATTGTTGTTTTAAGTCTGTCCAAGAGAAAGGCTGCAGTAGTGAGTACAGTGGGTTATTTCGATTATATGTTTTGAGATAAGTCTCTTGATTAAACTTAAAATATAAGCCATAGCTATTAATTTAACCTGGTGCAGTGTTTTGTAGAGGAATAAGACGGTGTTATTTTCTGGGTCTGTAGATTGTGAACGAGCAAAAATGGCCTTTGCAGTGCTATGTACTTCTTGTCAGATGTGGGAGTTTAAAGAGAGTTCAAGGGTTACCGTGGATTATATCTGCAATAAATGCTGTTGG
>NC_057715.1:95178631-95229789 GCF_004010195.1 Chiloscyllium plagiosum
GAGGGTGGTACGCATATGGAATGAGCTGCCAGAGGATGTGGTGGAGGCTGATACAATTGCAACATTTTAAGAGGCATTTGGATGAGTATATGAATAGGAAGGGTTTGGAGGGATATGGGCCGGGTGCTGGCAGGTGGGACTAGATTGGGTTGGGATATCTGGTCGGCATGGACGGGTTGGACCGAAGGGTCTGTTTCCATGCTGTACATCTCTATGACTCTAAATGTCTGGAAATAAGGTGATCACGGCTCAATGATAAGATTCCGCAGTTGACATTTAAAGCTAAGTCAGAAAATCACCAAAACATTTCTCACCATTGAGATCCTAATATTTTCATTGTCTTTGTGTTTTCTCACCATTATTCCCACTGCACCTTGAAAGGGAAAATTCTACACTCTGTGTTTGTACAATACTTCTTAAGATGGATCTTCAAATGCTGCACTATCTAACTCATACTACTTTTAAACTTATTTTCTACCAGCCCAACTCCTACAATTCATTAATGCGATCTAAATTCTAACATTTATCTGTACATATTTGTTCATCCTCAGTCTGTTACTTGTACTTTTGCCTTTTGGAAATCTCACAGCCATTCTCATTTTCTCCTCATTATCCTATCTATCCTATCACCCATTTTTATTGATCACTTTGACCTTCTTCAATTTCTCCATTCACTTGACACTATTCCTTCTGCTCTCATCAAGTTGTGTCCCACTTGAATAAGCTCTTGGGATCTCCCTCCATACTATGCTCCAAACAACCAGGCAAGGTCTCCCAAAGCATTTCTCACCATTGAGATCATTGGTCTCATGTTCTGCTCCTCAGGACTGAGCTGCTTAACAGGTACATCTCGCTCTCTTGTCTTTTTAGCTGGCTTTCACTCTGACTCTTACAGCAGATCATATCCTGTATGACTCTCAAAAATGTTTAATTTCTCCTAAATAAGCTTTTTGCTAATTATTAACTCAAGATTGATAAATTGGTTACTCTTCCCCTGCAGACAGAAACACAACTCATTAGCACTGACTCCTAGTGAGACTCATAGGGAGCCTCATGCAAGGGTGATAATGAAAAGTTCATGGTCGTCATTACCTGTTAGCATTTAACCTCCTTTCAATTTTTTTGGCTTCCTCTTAAAATTCCTGTTGTGTAAGAACTTCTGAAGTCTTTTTGACACCACAGGGCATACAGGACTGTGATTTCCTGTTTAATCCCAGCTCAGCTTCCTCTCCAAACCAATATTATGTGTGACTATTCTGCATCCTCTCACCTCTGAAATAGCATCGATCTCTTCTCTCAGCCCGGATAGTATAGCACACATCAATATTCTCTTGAGGCTGCAATTCTCCACTATTCGCCTTATTGACCTTCTCATTTCTTCTTTCTATAAATTACAAGTTATCCACAGCTCACAGTTTCAATCACACTCAAAGATATCTCAAGACCAATATATTGGGGTCTGGAACATATGCAAATTAGTTGTGGGCTGTAGTGCTGCTAAATTCATCACTGATACAACCACTTCATGCCTGACAAAGAGGTGCAATCGATAATGTGGAATCTAAAGCCTGCAGTGTCCAAAACTGACTGTCATTCTTATTTGGACAGAAACAGTGAAGGCATTTTGTAAAAATAATTTATTGCTTTAGGATGCCTTGGAAATGCGTAATCAAGTTTTAAATAGATGTGTAATTTTCAAGTTTCTCACACATTTGCAGAAAAGCAAGGCTATTGTTCGAGATCGCATTTTGATAGTAAAATATTATTGGAATCTTGTTTGATTTAATTTTTGTATCCTACTCGCTGTAGGCCAGCAGGTAATAAATCTAGCTCCTATCTTTGACATTTCTATTGGTCCCAATGAACGGGTAATTTACTAGTTTGTTCCCTGTGCTACTCATCCACCTTGCATTATATTGATGAACTGTTATAAGACCTATTATGGATAAAACTGGGGCAAAGCCTGGACACAAATATTCTGGTCTTCTCATAAATTGAAAGTCAATTGGTTTCATCCAAACTGAGTTATTTGAAACAATTTTCACATATAACTTGCAATGATTTGTTAACTGCAGTGACTTTCTGTTGATTAAAACAACTAAATTAAAAAAGTATGACTGCTCATCTGGTCATGTTTTTTATATGTTTGGCTCACAGCTTGTTATCGACTTGTAGATTTTAATCATTGTGGTGGTTATACTCCAGAAAATAAGATTGTAGCGACAAATGTAAAATTAATGGACAGAATTTCTGTTCGAGAACATAGAACAGTACAACACCGTACAGGCCCTTCAGCCCCTGATGTTGTGCCGATCGTTTTATCCTACTCTAAGATCAAACTAACCTACATACCCTTCATGTGCCTTTCCAAGAGTCGTTTAAATGTCCCTAATGTATTTGACTGTACTGACACCACTGGCGTGCATTTCATGCACTCATTACTCTCTATGTAAAGAGCCGATCTCTGACATCTCCCCTAAACTTTCCTCCAATCACCTTACAATTATACCCCCTTGTGATAGGCATTTCTATTCACTCTATCTGTGCCTCTCATCTTGTACACCACTATCAAGTCATCTCTCACCCTTCTTTGTTCCAATGAGAAAAGTCCTAGCTCCATCAACCTTTCTTCATAAGACATGCCCTCCAGTCCAGGCAGCGTCCTGGTAAATCTCCTCCGCACCCTCTCTCTAAAGCTTCCACATCCTTTCTATAATGAGGTGACCTGAACTGAATACAATATTGCAAGGTGGTCTAACCAGGGCTTTATACAGCTGCAGCATAACCTCATGGCTCATAAACTCAATCCCCCTGCTAATGAAAGCCAATACACCATATGCCTTCTTACAATCCTATCAACTTGATGGCAACTTTGAGAGACCTATGGACGTGGACCCCAAGATTCCTCTGTTCCTCCACACTGATGAGAATCCTGCTTTTAACCCTGTATTCTGCATTTAAATTCAACCTTCTTCAATCAATCACTTCACACTTTTCCAGGTTGAACTCCATTTCCCACTTCTCAGCCCAGTTCTGCAGCCTGTCAGTGTCCCACTGCAACCCACAAGAGCCCTCCAAACTATCCACCACGCCACTTCCTCATCCAAGTCATTTATAAAAATCACAAACAGCAGAGGTCCCAGAACAGATCCCTGCAGAACACCACTGGTCACCGAGCTCCAGGCTGAATACTTTACATTTACCACCACCCTCTGTCTTCTTTGGGTCAGCAAATTCTGTATCCAGACAGCCAAATTTCCCTGAATCCCCTGCTTCCTTACTTTCTGAATGAGCCTACCATGGAGAACCTTATCAAATGCCTTGCTAAAATCCATGTACATCACATCCACTGCTGTACCTTCATAAATGTATTTTGTCACATCCTCAAAGAATTCAATAAGACTTGTGAGGCATGACCTGCCCCTCACAAAGCAATGCTGACCATCTCTAATGTCTCTGTTGCTATTGGGGGATCTGTAGAAACTTCCAATAAGTGACTGCTCCTTTTCTGTTTCTGACTTCGACCCATACTGAAGTCAGGCAAACCCTCCTCGACAACTTCCCTTTCTGCAGCTTTGATACTATCCCTGATTAGCAATGCCACTTTTCCATCTCTTTTGCCTCCCCCCTTACTCCTTTTGAAACATCTAAACCCTGGAATATCCAACAACCATTCCTGCCCCTATGATATCCAAGTCTCCATAATGGCCACAACATCCTAGTTCCAAGTATTGATCCATGCTCTACATTTATCACATTTGTTCCTGCTACTTCTTGCACTAAAATAGACACACTTCAACCCATCACACTGACAACAACTTTGCCCTATCAACTGTGTAACCTTCCTCACAGACTCTCTGCACACTGTATCTGGCTGTTTACTAGCTACCCCATCCTCAGATCCGTACCTCTGGTTCCCACCCCCTTGACAAATGAGTTTAAACTCTCCCAAAGAACTCTAGTGAGGCTCCCACCCAGGATATTGGTGCCCCTCTAGTTCAGGTGCATCCCCTCCTTCTTATACAGATCCAACCTTCCCCGGAATGTATCCCAATGATCCACATATCTCATGCCATCCTTCCTAAATCAGCTCTGTAGCCACGTGTTCAGCTGCACCCCCCCCCTCCCCCCTTCTGTTCCGAGCCTCACTGGCCTATGGTATCGATAGCAATCCTGAGATTACTACTCTGTTTGCCCTGCCTTTTAGCTTCCAACCTAACTCCCTATATTCACTTTTCAAGTCTTCATCCTTTTTCCTAGCAATGTCATTGGTACCAATGGCTGCTCACTCCCACCCTTGAGAATACTGTAGACTCAATCGGAGACATCCCTGATCCTGGCACCCGGGAGGCAGCGTACCATCCGGGAGTCTCACTCCCGACCACAGAATCTCCTGTCTGCTTTGGAGGCAATCGGGAACCAAACCATAGTTAAAATTGCAATTGCATTTCTTGAAAGACTTCTTCAAACTCATTTGTTTTTCACAAAATGTAGATCATCCATGAAGCAATGAAATTGTGCAATATGATGCTTTTTTAAATAGTCTCTTCATTCCTGTGTCACTGGCTCGACCAGCATTTATTGCCCATCCTTAATTGCCCTGGTAGAGCAAGACCTCCTTGAACTGCAGTCCTTGGCATGAGAGATATCACAGGTTGGGAGTTCCAGGATTTTGACCCAGTGACAAGTAAAGACACTGTGATATAATTCCAAGAAGGATGGTACTTGCTTGGAAGGAAACCTGCAAGCGATGTATTTGCCATGTGTCTTCTCCCTTTGTCCTTCGACATAGAAGTGATCATGGATTTAGAAGGTGCTGCCTAAGGAAGGTGCAGAAACCTAAGTTTCTGCAGTGCATTTTATGCATGGTACACACTGTTGCTACTGAATACCAGTGATGGAGGGAGTGAATGTTTGTGGATGTAGTGCCAATCAAGTTGGACTGCTTCATTCTGGATTGTACTGAACTTTCTGAGTGTTGTTGAAGTTGCAGGCATCCAGGCAAGGAGAGAATATTCCATCACACGACTGACTTGTGCCTTGTAGACTGTGGACAGTCTTCGGAGAGTCAGCAGGGGAGATACTTGCCATAGTATTCCTGGCCTGTGATCCACTCTTGTTACCAACAGCGTTTACATCGCTCATCCAGTTCTGTTTCTGATCTTTTATTTCAAAAACATACTTTATTCATAAAATATTTTATATACATACATAGTCACTAAAGCAATTCGATTCTGTACTGTACCATATGAAGAAATAAACATTAGAGTTTGACTCTATCCAACAAACAAACCAAAGGCATTTTTTGATTGTACAAGACTGTATTTACATATTTTTGAGGCAGTGGAGAGGGTCCGATAACTGAACGGATCTCCATTTAAATTCAGCAGAAAGATTTCAGACAGTAGATATCCCCACTGGGCCTTAGCAGCAGCTGCACCAAGCTTTAATCCGTCCCTCAGCATGTTTTACGGACTTTGGAATGTGCCAGTCTACAACACTCAGTCAAAGTCAACTCCTTGCTCTGGAAGACCAACAAGTTTTGGGCAGACCAAAGAGTTGTAAGTTTGCTCACTGCACTGAAAGATTTGTTCTCAGACATTTCATCTCCATGCTGGGTAACATCATATGTGAGCCTCTGGTGAAGCGCTGGTGTTCTGTCCCATATGCTATTGTTGTGTCTTGGTCTATAGTGGTGGGTGATATCACATCTGGTTCTTTTCCAAGAGGTTGGAAAGTGGGGTCCAAATCAATGTACAACGTGAACCACAATCTGAGCTACAAATCTTCATAAAAATTGCAAACAAAAGAATGTCTTTCACCGAATTGATGGTCCTCTAGGCGCAGTTGATGTTTGTCTCAGTGTGCGTCCCGGGGAAAAGTCTGTCACATTCAATGGCATTACTGTCACTGAATGCCCATTATCAATAGCCTGGGGGTTATCAGTAACAAGTTCAGTTTCTTATTCATGATAACCCCCAGGCTATTGATAATGGGGATTCAGTGATGGTAATGCCATTGAATGAGAAGAGACGAAAGTTAGATTCTCTCTAATGGAGATGGTTATTGAAGATCTGTGTCATAAATGTTATGTGCTACCTATCAGCCCAAACCTGGATGTTGCCCAGGTCTTGCTGCATATGAACACAAACTGCTTGAGTATCTGAGGAGTCACAAATGGATCTGAATATTGCATAATCATCAGAGAACATCCCCCTCTGAACTTATGTTTAAAAATACATTGTTTGATGTGTTTCAGTGGTAGCCTGGTGCAATTTTATTAATTCAGAAATGAAAGGTTTATCAATATCTAGTCCATCATTTTTTGACTTGCCTACTTTTAAATAATTGGAAATGGTTTCAAAAATCTGTACAGAACTGTCTATTCATAAAATTGATATACGACGGCTAGTTTCATACTAATTTTTAAAAAAAACTTGAAAATGTGTCTAATATTATCTTTACCCTTAAATGCAAGTTTAATTTTAAGAGTCTCCACATGAACTGCACAATGAGTGGAAATTTGCAATGGTGCTGAATTTGATCTGGGGCCACAGCAGTTTAATACTGAGTCTGGTTTCAAAGCCAATGTTTTTTAAGCAAGTGCAAAAGATCAGGGAATCATGATTTGTACTAGATTTAAGCCTGTGCTTGAAATTTCTTGGATCTTTGTATTGGTTTAGTCCATATTGAGTTAATAAGGTAAACCAGTGCAACCTAATGGAAATAACATGCCATTAAAACCACATTCAATGTATCAATTTCATGACATGTTCTCTTACTTTAACAGTGCTCGTCCATCATGAGGACCTTTCAAATAACATGCAACTATACTGCATACAGATTATTTCACTATTGTTCAATAGTCACATTTATTTGTGGAATAATAAAATTGCAAATATCCCCTTGCTGCAGCTGGTAGCACTGTCACTGCTGAATAGACATTGGAGATTCAGGCTGCACTGGGGACTTGAGTACATAATCTAGGATGCCATGTCAGTGACGTTATTTGGGAGTGCTGTCTTGTTATCGTTTGGATGAGATATTTATCCTCATTTGTTTATGTGGATATGAGAGATGTTAAGGTGCTACTAGAATTTCAGGGAGTTCTCCTGCTGGTCTGGAATATAAACATCCTACTTCCGAAATCCTCATCAGTTGCAGATTGGTTCTTCATTCATTGGGATGTTTGTAGGATGTAGCTTTGTATAGATTGAATCCCCTGATTTCCTATGTATTAATTGTAATCCAATGGGTGCAAAGTTTTTTGGATATGGTAAGGATATGACAAAGTGTTGTAGAAATGCAATATCTTCCTAATTAACATTTTGGAGCCAGTCACCCTTCTTCCGAGCAGCTCTGAACAGAACGGTTCTGAAGAAGGGTCATGGAACCTGAAGCATGAACTTTGCTTTCTCTCCACAGATGCGACCAGATGTGTTCAGGTTCTCCAACAATTTCAGTTTTTGTTTCGGATTACCAGCACTCACGTTTCTTTATTTGGCAAGATTAGCTTCATGGTTGGGGCTAAAGGGTGGTGGTGGAAGGCTATTTGTGACTGGAGCCTGGTGTGCAGTAGTGTACTGCAGCAATCAGTGCTGGGTCTGTTATGGCTTGCGATATATATACACAATATGGATGATATGTTGGGGGTTGGTGGGGTTTAGGGAGATGATAAGTAAGTTGTGATGACACTGAGATTAACCGGGTGGTTAAGAAAGAGTAAGAAGGTCTTAGGTTACAGAAAGATATTTTCAGATAGATTAGTCAGATGGGCAGATCAGTGGCAGATGGAGTTTAACTCTGACAGGTGTGAGGTGATGCACTTTGGAAGAAAGCTCAAAGATAGATGGTAGACGGTGGTGGTGGAGGGTTACTTTTCAGACTGGAGGCCTGTGACCAGTCATGTGCCACAAGGATTGGTGCGGTGTCCACTACTTTTTGTCATTTATATAAATGATTTGGATGTGAATATAGGAAGTAGGGTTAGTAAGTTTGCAGATGACTAATTTGGCAGAGGGGTGGGAATCAGAGCCACATAACTTAGAGGGGGACAATTGTAGATGGGCAGTGACAGGATGTAGTGAATCTATTGGGAAGGTTTCTCACGCAATGAAACAAAGGGTTAAAGTGTGTCTGCTTTAACGCAAGGAGTGTCAGAAATAAGAGTGACAAACTTCGAGCATGGATCAGCACTTGGGGCTACAATGTTGTGGCCATAATGGAAACGTGGGTTTCACAGGGGCAGGAATGGTTGCTTGATGTTCCATAGTTCAGAACGCTTAAAAAGAACAGGGAGGATTGAAAAAGAGGAGGAGGTGTAGCATTGCTAATCAGAGAGTGCATCACAGCTACAGAAACAAAGGTTGTTGAGGAAGGTTTGTCTACCGAGTCAGTATGGGTGGAAGTTAGGAACAGCAAAGGAACAGCCACCACATTGGGGGTTCTCTACAGACCACCTAATAGCAGTAGAGAGATTGAAGAACTCATGCGGGCAGATTCTGGAAAAATACAAAAGTAGCAGGGTTGTTGATATGAGTGATTTCAACTTTCCCAATATCGACTGGAACCTTCTAAGTACAGATGGTTTGGATGGAGCCGTTTTTTTCAGGTGTGTTTCCTTACGCAGTATGTAGACAGACCGACGAGGGGAGAGGCCACTTTGGATTTGATGCTTGGCAATGAGCCAGGACAGGTGTCAGATCTCATGGTGGGAGAATACTTTGGTGATAGTGATCACAACTGCCTCATATTTACCACAGCCTTGGAGAGGGAAAGGAGCAGTTACCGAGGGAAGATATTTAATTGGGGAAAAGGAAATTATGACGCTATCATACAGGAGCTGGGAAGCACAGACTGGGAGCAATTGTTCCACAGTAAGGGTACAGCAGACATGTGGAGATTGTTTAAGGACCATTTGTTGTGAATAATGCACAAATTTGTTCCTCTGAGACAGGTAAGAAGGGGTAAGATTAAGGAATCTTGGATGATGAGAACAGAGGTGTTTCTTGTCAAAAGCAAGAAGGCAGCTTACGTGGAGGAAGCAAGAATCCAGCACAGCTTTAGAGGATTACAGGCTTGGTAGAAAGGAGCTCAGAAATGGACTGTAGAGAACCAGGAGGGGGCACGAGAAAGGCTTGGCAAGAAGGATTAGGGAGAACCCAAAGACATTTTACTCATATGTGAGGAACAAGAGAATGATCAGGGAGAAGGTAGGGCTGATCAGGGATAGCGGAGGGAACTTGTGTGCGGAGTCTGAGCAGATAGGGGAAGCCCTAAATGAATTTTTTTGCTTCGGTTTTCACCAAGAAAAGGGAACTTGTTGTGAATGAGAACTTTGAGGAGCTGGGATACAGGCTTGAACAAATCAATATTGATGAAGTTAATGTGCTGGAAAGTTTGGAAAACATATAGATTGATAAGTCCCCAGGGCCAGACCAGATTTATCCTAGGCTGCTCCGGGAAGCGAGACAAGAGGTTGCTAATCCGCTAGCGAGGATCTTTGCCTCCTCACTCTCCACGGAGGTCATACTGGAGGATTGGCAGGAGGCAAATAGTGTTCCTCTTTTCAAGAAGGTTAATAGGGAAATCCCTGGCATTACAGACCAGTCAGTCTTACATGCGTGGTCAGCAAAGTGTTGGAAAGAATTCTGAGGGATAGGATTTATGACTATTTGGCAAAGCATAGTGTGACTAAAGGCAGTCAGCATGGCTTTGTGAAGGGCAGGTCATGCCTTACAAATCTTATTGAGTTCTTTGAGGAGGTGTCAAGACAGGTCGAAGAAGGTCGAACAGTGGATGTGGTGTACATGGACTTCAGCAAGGCATTTGATAAGGTTTCCCATGGTAGGCTCATTCATAAAGTCGGGCAGTATGAGATACAGGGAGATTTGACTATCTGGATTCAGAATTGGCTGGCTGACAGAAGGCAGAGAGTGGTTGTGGTTGTAGATGGAAAGTATTCTGCCTGGAGGTCAGTGTTGAGTGGGATCCCGCAGGGCTCTGTTTTTGGGCCTCTGCTCTTTGTAGTTTTTATAAATGACTTGGACGAGGAGGTTGAGGGGTGGGTTAGTAAATTTGCGGTTAAGAAAGCATATGGTGTTTTGGCTTTCATTAACAGGGGGATCGAGTTTAAGAGCCGCAAGGTTTTGCTACAGCTCTACAAGACCCTGGTGAAATCACACTTGGAATATTGTGTCCAGTTCTGGTCGCCCTACTATAGGAAAGATACAGAGGCTTTGGAGAGGGTGCAAAGAAGGTTTACCAGTATGTTGCTTGGACTGGAGCACTTGCCTTATGAAGAAAGGTTGAATAAGCTCGGACGTTTCTCTTTGGACGAGAGGAGACCTGTTCAAGATATACAAGATAATGATAGGGTCAATAGCCAGAGACTCTACCCCAGGGCAGGATGGACTGGTACGAGGGGTCATAGTTTTAAGATATTAGGAGAAAGGTATAGAGGACACATCAGAAGTAGGTTCTTTGCGCAAAGAGTTGTGAATACATGGAATGCGTTGTCAGCAGTGGTGGTGGAAGCAGAGACATTAGGGACATTTAAGGGAGGGCTGGACATGCACATGGATAGCAGTGAGTTGAGGGGTGCGTAGGTTAAGTTATTATATTTTACATTTGGATTAAACCTCGGCACAACATCGTGAGCCAAAGGGCCTGTTCTGTGCTGTACTTTTCTATGTTCTATGACACCAAAATTGGAGGTGTCATGGACAACAAAGAAGGTTACCTCAGAATACAACGGGACCTAGATCAGGTGGGCCAAAGAGCTGAGGAGTGGCAGATGGAGTTTAATTTAGATAAATGTGAGGTGCTGCATTTATACACAGGACTTATACACTTAATGGTAAGGTCCTGGGGAGTGTAGCTTCTCAAAGAGACCTTGGAGTGCAGGTTCATAGTTCCTTGAAAGTGGAGCCGCAGGTAGACAGGATAGTGAAGAAGGCGTTTGGCATGCTTGCCTTTGGTTAGGCCACTTTTGGAATACAGTGTGCAATTCTGGTCTCCCTGCTAGAGGAAAGATATTGTGAAACTTGAAAAGGTTCAGAAAAGATTTACAAGGATGTTACCAGGGTTGGAGGATTCGAGCTATAGGGAGAGGCTGAATAGACTGGGGCTGTTTTCCCTGAAGGGTGACCGTATAGTGGTTTATAAAATCATGAGGGACATGGATAGGATAAATAGCCAAGATCTTTTCTCTGGAGTGGGGAAGTCTAAAAGTAGAGAGCATAGGTTGAAGATGAGAGTGGAAAGATATAAAAAGGACCGAAGAGGCAACTTCTTCACACAGAGGGTCGTGCATGTATGGAATGAGCTGCCAGAGGAAGTGGTGGAGGCTGGTACACTTACCACATTTAACAGGCACCTGAAAGGGTATATGAATAGAAAGGGTTAGAGAGATATGGGCCAAATAGGACTAGATTTATTTAGGATATCTGGTCGGTATGAACGAGTTGGACTGAAGGGTCTGTTTCCATGCTGCACAGCTCTCTGACTCTATCTTCTTGTATTGCTGCCTCACCTGGGACCCAGCACTGACCCAGCCTGCAGTTTGTACCCAGGCTGCCTAGATTTGGTGGTGTGATATCCTGGGGCAATAGGTTGAGAAGAGGAGAGCCACTCTGTCCACCGCTCAATCCACCAATACCTCGAGGTCCCTATCCATGAAGCAGGAAGTGAGCTTTCATTCCCTCTGGGCCATGAGCTTGACGATCACTGCCAAACATCACATTGTGAGACACAGTTCCTGTTGCAGCATCTAAAGTGGTGTGTGGCCGGGCTTTAAATATGGCACCGGTGGCATGGAAATTTGAAGATGTCAGCAGTGGCAAGCACTTCTGCCTCTGCCGCTGCATAGCCCCTTGGGAAAGGTGCCGAGATCCTGGTTAACAAATAATCAATAAAGTGAAGAGCAGAAAAATGACTCCAATGCATGGTGTACTGGGCACTGTGGACCCTCCCTTCCGACTATCACCTTTACCCTCACCTCTCAGCTACCTTCCCCCCAGCCCTAACCCCCCTCCCATTTGTCTCTCCACTCCCGAGGCTCCCAGCCTCATTCTTGATGGTGGGCTTTTGCACGAAACGTTGATTTTCTTGCTCCTCAGATGCTGCCTGAGCTGCTGTGCTTTTCCAGCACCACACTCTCCCACTCTCATCTCCAGCATCTGGAGTCCTCACCTTCACCGCTGTGAAACGGAACAACTAAACTGAAAATGGAGAAAAAACATCAGTCCTGCCATGCAGTAATGACTCACTCTCCTACCAACAATAGGAACTGAAATTAGTTTCAGAAGATAACCTTTTCTCTGGCAGAAGTTAAAGAACGTGTTCAAATTTAAATTGGGAAGTATAAGAACAAGAAGAAATTCCAAATTGTCCTTTGCCTTTTCCTCTCTGCTTACCTGATCTTTGTGTCTGTTCACCCTTTTAATTTGGTGTACAATGGTCCTATGTTGCTGTTTTATCATTTATGGGAAGCTATTAACCAAAGTTCCACAATGGGATTCTGTGATGGTTCGAATGGAAAATACAATGCTGCCAGCTGTTTCTGGTGCATCACTTCATTGCCTTGACAGTTTGAGCAACTAATTTACGAAGCCTTTCTTCAGGAGATTGAATAGGTGAATAGAGCTGATGATAAGGTGGTAATTACTTGGTCAGTGGGAGGAGCAGTTCCCATTGGCTCCAATACCCTATGTTTCATTCGGCCTTTTTTTTAATGTTCTCTTATTCTTAAACAGCTGATTATATAAAAGGTGATAAGAGTCAAATGTCAAAAAAAATTATTGTCAAAGTGATGCCATGATAAGAGAACTGCAACATTATCAATAGAAAAATTAAATCAGTATTCTCTGGGGACAAGTTGCGTAGATTTCCTTTGTGGTCTAAGCTTGCCTCATTGGCATGGAGATCACATTTCCTATCAAACTAGTCTCTGTGCAGTGAAACAATACAGTATACTATATTAAAGCATTAAAGCATATAACATTAGCTCTCTGTTTGAATTTGGAACATTTTCATGAAATCTGAATATAACTACTGTGGTTTCTTTTACTGGTTCCAACCACAAACCCCCTTGGGTTATTTCTTGGCTTCCTATAGTTCTAAAATCATCAGATAGATCCCTGATAAACTAACTTTAATTTCATTTCAGTAAATTAACTTAAATTAGTTTAGCCTGATAGGAGTCATAGTTTCTATAACCATCTGTTGTGCCAGTTTTAAAGTACTGTAACTTCCATTTATGGTCCAAGTTTTGATCATTGCTATCATCTACAGAAAATTTAAACGGCGGTCTCAGCTTTCAATTCGTATTTCTTAAAAAAAACTGAAGAATGATTTTCAGAGCATGTTGATTAGTGCCAGAGCTGGCTGTATCCATTCTGGGAAAAGTAGCCAGATTTCAAGCAGCTTTTTTTAAGGTCACCCTGTTCAGACATGTTATAGCACGCCTCCATGGCAGGTGGGACTTAACCCTGGGTCAGAGGTAGCGACACTACCTTTGTGCCGTAAGAGCCTTTATTTTACAAAAGGCTTCACTGACCCACTGTGCCAGGCAATCATTGATAGTCATTAGTTCCAGTAGAGGGAGTCTAGCAGAAGATTGACACCAATCATCTCCCACGGAGTATTCATAACCTTCCCCAGAATAGAGTAAGTCTGGAACATTGCCACAAACTGCGATGCTCTTTTGTTTCATCTTCAGAATTACCTTCAGGGAAGTAATCCATTTTGATCTTTTTGTACCTTGTCGAAAGGGTTTTATGCAGAACCCTGCAAAATGCATAAACCTGATTTTAACACTTCACAAGTTCTTTCACTCACACTCATCCAATTTTAACCTCCTCCGAGCACTCGATCCTGCCTTTTGTGGTAACGATCAATTCTGTTTGGCCCAGTTTTGGGCTTTACTTTAGGGATGATATGAAGCTAATGCATGCAGAAGAGATTTGTGAATGATAACAAGGAAAAGATGCAGTAAGCTTAGCTCTCTTTCCATTCAAAGAGTTTAAGAAGTCTGACAGAGGTGCTGAAAATGCTGGGAAGCTGTTCGATTGGAAAAGAAAATCTCATTTCCTTTGGTTGGCAAATCAGTACCCAGTGGGCACGAATTTATGTTAGTAGCTAAAACGGCAAGGTCAAGGAATGTATGATATATGCATAACTTGTTATGCATGACAGTGTAGAAGCAGAATCCATAACAACAACTAAGTTTAATATACAAGAGCTCCTTGGCACTAAGATCAGTGGGATATACAGCGTGCTGCTTTCACAATACTCAAGCTTACCACTTCAACAAAGTAAACTCATTTTAAATCTAAAGGTTCTTCCCTGCACATTTAGCACCAAATCCTCCTCCTTCAACAAAAGAAAAAGTAATTTCAAAACTGCAATTGTTTCGCACCACTTTGCATGGAATATTTCCATGTGTTTGTGAGGAATATAAAGTGAAGTCTAGCTGTTTGCATTCTGATAAAGAATGTGGGATTGTTTGATGTTGCAGCTGTGCCTGTGATCTCTCACTGTTGGTCTTTACTACATTGGATCTATTGAAATCTTCAAATGGAGGTTCAGTGTAAGGAAAATTATAAATCTGTCCTTTAGAAGGAGGTTTTTTTCAGCGTGACATATTGACAGATATTTACTTCCTGTGGCCGTATTGTGATGGTACTCTTTAAGTCCTGTGTTATTCTCCAAAAAACAAACTTGAAAAATGTGCTGTTGGCAATTTCAGGAGGATCCAACGTTCTAATGCCTTTTGATACGCAACTTCAAAGAATTTCTTCATTAAACCTGAATTCTTAAAAACTGAATCAAAACGTCAAGGTTATACTAAAGAAAAATTTGTGAATCAGAAATAAATACACACCCTATTTCTTTCAAACGTTCTCAGCTACAACCTCTATCACAAAACTGTATTATCTACTTTTCTTGCGCTATCTATTATTTGACTTAAATATTAATTGAACTCTGTTTGAAAGAAAGGGTCACTCTATCTGTTGCTACTTTCTCTTAAAGGGCTGCCTTAAGTCTATAGTAATATTCCCTGGGTAGAAATAGCGACATCAACCCGAGTAGAGAAAGTGGTACCATTCAAGAACTTGTAGGAGGAGGCATTGAAAAGAAAAATTGCACTTTTTAATAGGGGAAGGAAACTCATTTTGGCCAAACAGCATCAGAGCAGTATGCACAGGTGTAGCTGAAAGTGTGAGCAGATCTTGGAAACAGGAGGGAATTTGCATGTATCTGATCTGTTGCCAGGTGAAGTGCACTGGCAGGTGGCTTAATTTTACTATATTACCTCACAGTGCATCTTAACAGCTCTGTGGAGCTTAGGAGAGCATCACAGATGGACAATTCACAGCACTTTGGCAACAGTTCACTTACTTTCCAAGTGCACAGACTTACTCATGCTTGAACAGTGCACTCTGTATTACTGACATATCAGTGCAACTACCTAGTAGTCCATACAAGACAAGAAACAAAGCCCAGGTATAATCACAAACAAAGTTTCATGTTCATGTGCTCCTACGAAGCAAAAAGCACAACTCTGCAAATTCTCAAAATCCAAAACACAAAATAGAATCACACAACTTGTCAATCAGAATACAGAAAACAGATATTAATTTCAGGTGCATGTCCTGATTTAGAATGAGAAAATAATAAATGACAAAATGTGAGCATAACCAGAAAAAGAAGGAGATGGAATTATAAATACTGTACAGCATTTTCACATGGAGGAGAGTGTGGAACTGGGTGTGAATAGTGGTTAACACCAATAAAAATAAATTCAACCAGGCCAGGAAACTAAATTCCCCATTTAATGTAGAAATGTTATAATGCATATATAACCCCCTTAAGGGAGAGACAGGTTTCTCTGAACAAATACGAATCACTCAATTGCAATAATACATCAAAGCAGCACTAAACTTAAGATTGCAACCAGAGATTTACTGCATTTCCTGAAACTCACCACTGGAAGCAAGCAAGAACATAGTGATGATTGAGGAGGGTGATTAATGCTAGTAGAAATACTGTAATACTGAATTATAATAGCTCTTTCATACCTGCTAGTGGCGAAGGGTTTGATCACAATGCTTTCGCTGAGAATTTACTTTTTGGATTTTGTGTGCAAGATTCCCAGGACGTGTTTCCATGGCAATTTCGTCTTGTAGCAGTCCGAGCTTTCGGATATCCTTGGATCCCCACAAAGAGATGATTGCTCACTGACAAGGAATACCCACTAAAATGATGGCTGGTGACTCCTGTCAGAAACCCAAGTAGTGGAGCTTAACAGTGTGACACTCAGCACTTTTTGTCTTCCCAATGTGTGATCAAACAAGCTGCTGGCATGGCAAAAAAAAAGAACTATGGATGCTGGAAATCTGAATTACTGGAGAAACTCAAGTTTTCTGTCCACATGTGCTGCCAGACCTGCTGAGTTTCTCCAACATGTTCTGTTTTAGTCACATTCTTATATCAGGTTCTGTTTGAAATGCACAAGGCATTGGTGTGACCACAAGGAGAATGTTGTGTGTGGTTTGATCTCCTCATTCGTGGAAAGATGTAAATGCGTTGGAGGTGTTGTCGAGTAGGTTTACCAGATCGATACCAAGGATAAGTGGTTTGTTTTATGCAGAAAGATTGGGCAGGTTGACCTTGTTTTCACTGGAGTTTGTAAGAGTGAGTGGTGAGTTGACTGAAGTTTATAAGTACCTGAACAGTCTCAACGAGATAGGCATGTAAAGAATGCTTCTTCTTGTGAGCGAGCCCAGAACCTGGGCACACTGTTTTAAAATAAGGTGTCAGCCCTTTACACTGAGGCGAAATCTTTTTTCTCAGAAAGTTGTGCAACTATGGAACTCTCTCTCAGGTAGCGGTAGAGGTGGAGCCATTGAACAAGGTTCTGGTAGATTGATTCTTGTTCAGGAATTAAGAGGAAATCTTGAAGGCAAATTTGGGGGCACAGTGATTAGCACTGCTGCCTCACAGTGTCAGGGACCTGGGTTTGATTCCCACCTCGGGTAACTGTGTGGAGTTTGTACATTCTCCCCGTGTCTGCGTGGATTTCCTCTGGGTGCTCTGGTTTCCTCCCAAAATTCAGCAATGTGCAGGTCAGGTGAATTGGCCATGATAAATTGCCCATAGTGATAGATGCATTAGTCAGGGGTAAATTTGGGTAGGGGAATGAGTCTGGATGGATTGCTTTTCGGAGGGTGGGTGTGGACTTGTTGGGCTGAAGAGCCTGTTTCCATACTGTAGGTAATCTAAAACTAAGGATCTAAAAAGTTATGGAGAGTAGATGGAAATGTGGAATTTGGAATACATACAGATTAGCTATGACCTTATTAAATGGAGGAGCAGGGCTGAATAAGCTCCATATACTCCTAATTCACACGCTTGTGTATTCACATCTAAGATGAATGTCAGAGTGTATGTATGTAACGTTTGCACTTAACAGTTGTGTGCTGTTCATGTCATTAGATAGTGATGCCATGCTATTCAGTGGGAAAGAGTACAACAAGATTGGCTGTACTGATCAGTATTTCACCCATGTTTCTGATTCACCAATCAGTTTCCAGAGTAACAGTAGAGGGCGTGGCTGTCTCTCTTTCAGTTTGCCTGCAGATGAGCTTGATGCAAATGGTGAAGCAACACAATTGGCACACTGTGTGACCCAGCAGTACATCAGGAGCTGTGCATAGTGAAGGACAGATTGACATGCTAAAGCCCACATATATGGGTGAGTAAGGTGGAGCATGGTTTGCTCATCCCCATTCCCCACTTTCACCTTCTAGCATTTCACCTGCACTTCAAGATGAAAGCAACACCACTGCCCAAGCTTTTCAAGGAATGTTTTAAAATCTGAAATCTCAAAACTCTTTAATAACAAAAAATGTACTGCAGCAATTTTTAAAAAAATTACAAAAGCTTTTCTGATTGAAGAACGCTTATACCCGTGAATCTTCCTTGTTTCTATTCCAAATGATGCCAATGGAAGAAAATAGCAAAGGAGATTGTGGGAACTGATGCTTGTTTTAATTAATTCACAGGATGAGGGTGTCACTGGCCAGGCCAGCATTTATTTCCCATACCTAATTGCCCAGAGAACAGTTAAAATTCAACCACATTGTTGTGTGTCTGGAATCACATGGATGCCAGACCAGGTAAGGATGGCAGTTTCTTTCCCTAAGGGGCATTAGTGAACCAGATGGGTTTTTCCGAAGGATTCATGGCCATCATTATACTCCTAATTCCAGATTTTTATTGAACTCAAATTCTACCATCTGCTATGGCAGGACTCAAACCCAGGTCTCCAAGGCATTGCCTGTGTTTCTGGATTAACAGTCCAATGATAATATCATTAGGCTGTCACTTTCCCCATGTTATGTGGTACAGCTAGCGTCTGGCATATCTCAGTGGGGATGCCTGGATACTGACACCACCTGATCTGTTGAGTACTGTCTTCACTTGCTTCATTTTCTGTTTTGCACTCTGTACAGTTGGCTTGAATGGATGTTTTGTGATACTGTGGGTAGTATCCCTACCTTCGAGCCAGAAGGTCTGTCTTTGAATTCCCAGTCCAGCACTTGGTGGTCATGGATGGTGTGTTTGCAGCACAGCTAGACAGGTTGACTATCAACCTGCGAGTCCCTCCAATATGCCCATGGCAGGCAGTAAGAGTGAGAGAATCTCTGGGTTTACCAGGCTTTATGTGATGTAGTGCCAGCCTAAAGCCCTTTGTGACAGATTGACAAACTATTGCAGGAAAACAGCTTTGAAAACAGACATATGCTTCGGCTCAGTTTGACTCATGCATCACTTGATGTAGGAGAAAGAAGATTGTTGGCCTGCATGGGGTAGTGATGGGTGGCAGAAAACTTAGGATGAATCAGCACTTTGAAAGTAAAGCAAACGCAGAGAATGCTGGAGGTCAGGAAGCATCTGTGGAGAGAGAAACAAAGTTAGCATTTCAAGCCTGGTATGATTCCTCTTCATTTTCATGTATTATCCCTGAATTTGCATTCACTGTCTACCTCGCTGGAACTTCTCCCACAAAGGTTTCTTAAGCTTCTCAGCTCAGATTTGCAAAGTCTGACCCAGTATGGTGCTTCCTGCAAGTGTGAGCAGGCCAAGAAGCAGGGAGGCCATTCACCCAAGCAGCTTGAAGAGTTCTCAATGAAACACACAGAGTCCAAAACCATGAAGTAAAAAGCAAGAAATAGAAACTTGATTCAAATCATGTACAGAAATAGAAATAAAGATTGGAAAGGTGGAAGGAAGTGAGATAAAAGAGACAAAGTAAAAATACTTTTATTAAAAAAAAGTTAACATTGATTAACTTCTGAATGAATGAAGCCTCACATCAGTGAAGTTAGTCTTTCAGCAGCAGATAGGTTGTTCCCTAGTGGTAATCACCTGCTGTAACATTAAAAGTTTTCTTCCTCCTGAATGTGCCAACTCTAACTTTCTCTGGTATCATTTGATGGCAACTAGGCAACAACTACAACAAGTTCCCTTCATTACAGTATTTTCAGTGTTGAGTTTGCAAGGACTCTGAAGGATCAGTCTATCTCTGACAATAATATCCATACTTAACTGCACATATGTGTAGCTCCAGAAGCTTCAGTTAGGTTTCTTTTCTATCAACTGCCACTTGAGAGGAGCAAGAAACCTGCTATTATCCAAGAGTGACTGTTGAAAATGTCATCATCTGCCGAAACAGTTCATACTTCGCCAGATAGCCTTGAAAATAGTCCACATCTCAAAGAATAGTGCTCATTGCAGTGAACATCGTTACTGCATTGGTGTAATGGGGAAAGCACAGTGATTCAGTGGTTAGCACTGCAGCCTCACACTGTCCAGTTCCCAGATTTGACCCCCCACCTTGGACGACTGTCTGTGTGGAGATTCCAAAAACGGCCTGAGTTTCCTCCGGGTGCTCTGGTTTCCTCCCACAGTCTAAAGATGTGCAGGTTAGGTAGATTGGCTGACCTAAATTGCCCATAGTGTCCAGGGATGTCCAAGGCTAGGTGGGTTAGCCCTAGGAAATACTTGGTTACAGGGATAGGGTCTGGGTGGGATGGTTTTCGGAGGGTTGGTGTGGACTTGATGGATTGATCCCCACTGTGGGGATTCTGTGATGATTCTATGAATTGATCAGTTTTAGTTCACCTTGGATCAAAGCAAACTGCAGTTTGGCAGATACAGTAGGTCAGGAATTTCTCACTTGCGAAGAACTTCATCTTTTTTTAAAGAAAGCAACAGGCTTGGATTCCTCATTTCTCTGGAGAACTTGTTTCCCCCAGGTGCAAATCTCACTGACTCACCACATAACAACAACTTGTGTTCACATTACTCTTCTAACATAATGAAATGTTCCAGGTTGTTTCACAAACAAAACAATCATGTATCAAGATAAAGAAGGGTGCATGACCAAATCACTGCTGAAGGTGATGAGTTTTGAGGAGTTCTTAAAGGGGCAGAGCAAGGCAGGAAGGTCTTAAGATTAAGGGGAGATCTAATAGAAACTTACAAGAAAATACGTGGCTAGGAGAGGGTGGACACTAGGAAATTGTTTCCGTTAGGCGAGGAGACTAGGACCCGTGGACACAGCCTTAGAATTAGAGGGGGTAAATTCAGAACAGAAATGCGGAGACATTTCTTCAGCCAGAGAGTGGTGGGCCTGTGGAATTCATTGCCGCAGAGTGCAGTGGAGGCTGGGACGCTAAATGTCTTCAAGGCAGAAATTGATAAATTCTTGATGTCACAAGGAATTAAGGGCTACGGGGAGGATGCGGGTAAGTGGAGTTGAAATGCCCATCAGCCATGATTGAATGGCGGAGTGGACTCGATGGGCCGAATGGCCTTCCTTCCGCTCCTATGTCTTATGGTCTTAAGAGAGTATTCCAGAGCTTAGAACTGAGACACCATGACACCATAATGGTGGAGTGCAGAAAGTCCACTTTCCAGAAGATTTATGAACAGGATTAATGTTTTTGTGGATATCAAGACAATAAAAAGCAGGCAGACGGCACATAAACGGAAAAGTTGAGTACTGTTTGGATTCTACAGCATTACATAACAGAAAACTTCAAATCCAAACAAATGAACCTGGAAATCAGAGTCCAAAAATTTATCAATCACATCTAAATAAAATGAGATGTACCTTTCTACAAAAGTAAGAACACAGCTGTAAATAATCTGTGTCTAGATTATTAAACTGCACATCCTTTAAAAGGTCTCGGAAATGACAATAGCGTGGTCTATCCACCGAAAGCTGAACATGCACAAGATGGGAGATGAACCAGGAAGCAAAATAAAAATAGGTACTTGCATATGGCACCTTCCAGAACCGCAAGGCATCCCAATGTGACCAGTCACTTAAATCGTTTGAAGTGTAGCCACTGTTGCAAAGAAACCTAGTGTCCATCTTGAGTCCAGGATGGTTCCATACACATCAAGGACAAGAAAATCTATATACTTTTGGTAACAGGGCAGATAAATATTGTCACAAGACAGCAGACAAATACCTCTGCTCTTGCAATTCCACAAAGAGACAGACGTGGCTATTCCATAAGAAATGCCAAATTTGAAGCTCACCACCACCTTCTCAAGGGCAACAAGAGGAAGAACAATAACTGTTGGCCAGCCAGCAATTTCCTCATCATGTGACTGAATAAATTAATGTAGCTCCACAGGCAGCACATCATTTCTTAAAGCTGTATTAAAGAGTCAACCACAATTAGAACATAAAACAGCACAGCACAGGAATAGGCTCTTCAGCCCACTGTGTCTGTGCTGACCATGATGCCATTCTAAACTGATCCCACCTGCCTGCACATGGTCCGTATGCCCCTATTCCCTGCCTATTCATGTGTCTAACTGCTTTTTGAACATTACTATTGTAACTGCTTCTTCTACCTCCTCTGGTAGCACATTCCAGATACCAACCACCCTCTGTGTATCAACCCTCCCTCACACACCTTCTTTAAACTTTTCCCCTCTCATTTTAAACCTATGCTTCCTAATATGTATCATTTCCACCCTGGGAAAAAGACACTAATTATCCACCCTATCCATGTCTGTCAGAATTTTATATACTTCTTTAGGTTGCCCCTTACCTTCTGATGCTTTAATGAAAACAACCCAAGTTTGTCCAATCTCTCCTTACAGCTAATGCACTCGAGGCTCCCTCTATATCAACGCTCTGAAGGCTTCTGCCATTTACTGTATAATTCCCTCTTGCATTTAACTTCCCAAAATGCATAACCTCATACTGGTCTGGATTAAATGCCTTCTCTATTTCTCTGCCCAGCTTTCCAAATGATCCATAACCTGTTGTATCCTTTGGCAACCTTCCTCACTATCCTCAACGCCATCAATTCTTGTACCATCTCCAAACTTTCCAATCAGACACCTGCATTTTTATCCAAATCATTTATATATTATAAACAACAGAGATCCCAGTGCTAATCCTTCTGGAACACCACTAGTCACAGGCCTCCAGTCAGAAAAACACCCCTCCACAACTACCCTCTGTCTTTTGTGACCAAGCCAATTTTCTATCCAATTTATCAGCTTTCCATGGATCCCATGTGACTTAGTCTGCTGGCCATGAGGGACTTTGTCAAATCAAGTCCAGGTAGACAATATTTACTACCCTACTGTCATCAATCATCCTTGTCACTTGCTCAAAAGACTCAATCAATTCGTGAGAAAACACCTCCTATACACAAAGCAATGTGGACTATCTCTAAAAAGTGCGTTCTTTTTCAAATGCAAGTAAATTCTGTCCCTACCATCTTCTCCAAAAATTTCCCTACCACTGATGCAAGGCTTACTGATCTATAATTTCCTGGATTATCCTTTCGTCTTTCTTAAACAAAGGAATAACATTAGCTATTCTCCAGTCTTCTGGGACCTCTCTTGTGACTAAAGAGGATACAAAGATCTCTGTCAAGGCCGCAGCAATCTTCTCTCTTGCCTCCCTCAGTATCCTGGAATAACTCCCATCAGGATCTAGGGATTTATCTACTTTAATGATTAGATTAGATTAGATTACTTACAGTGTGCAAACAGGCCCTTCGGCCCAACAAGTCCGCACCGACTCGCTGAAGCGCAACCCACCCAGACCCATTCCCCTACATTTACCCCTGCACCTAACACTACAGGCAATTTAGCATGGCCAATTCACCTAACCTGCACATTTTTGGACTGTGGGAGGAAACCAGAGCACCCAGAGGAAACCCACGCAGACACGGGGAGAATGTGCAAACTCCACACAGTCAGCCGACTGAGGTGGGAATTGAACCCGGGTCTCTGGCGCTGTGAGGCAACAGTGTTAACCACTGTGCGACCATGCCACCCACCGTGCTTTTCAAGACACTCAACACCTTCACCTTCTGAATATCAACATGCTCTAGAATACTTCTCCCTCATCTTACTATCATCCATGTCCTTCTCTTTGGTGAATATCATTGTGAAGCACTTATTAAGGACCTCACCTACTCTCTCTGGCTCCACACATAAATTCCCTCCTTTGTCCTTGAATGGACCTACCATTGCCCTAGCTACAATTTTTGTTCCTTATATATACATAGAATGTGTTGGATTCTCCTTAATCCTACTTGCCAAGGACATTTCATTGCCCCCTTTAGCCCTCCTAATTCCTTGTTTAAGTTCTTTCCTGTTTACCTTACATTCCTCAAGGGTCTTCTCTGATCAGTTCCACAATACTGTAGCAAAGGGATTGAATTTGAACTGAGAATGCTATCACTAAATCAATGCTGACAGTAAAAAGAGAATGTTAATAAACCTCGGAATAAAGTGTTGCCATCTCTATCTAAGTTAAACAAGGAAGACAAATTAGATGAAATATAATAGATGCTATTTTATCCCACTACAAGTGTATCCGAATAATAGCAAAGTGATGTGACAAAACCTACTGGCATTATGAACTCTACATGACATTAACCACCATATGTTCAACTCCTGCTACAGAAAAATTTACCTCAGGATTACACATGACAGTCAATCAAATCTAGATTCATCATGATTATGCCAGGGATAGGATATTCTATTTTTGAGGAGAGTCAGTGGATTAAAGGACTATCTACACTGGATTAACAAACTCTGAGAATAGAAATGTGAGAAGATTAGTTTGAAATATGGAAAGATTTTGGAAGAGTAAATGGTGAAATATTCTGACCTCCAGTTTGGGGAACAGTGACAAGATGGGGCAACAGACTCATTATTTTAAATTGACTATCAAAAACGTGAAGAATCACATTAGGGGAGATCCATTTAATTGAACCAAAAGTTTTATTTTGTCCTGATGAATATTTGAACATCACATGCCTTTGCTTCTTCTAAGGGAAAAGTGGTAAAGATGCAGTGCCATGTTGGAGGAATAAGACCCAGGGGGCAGAATATTCCCATTTGCTGTCAAAATATTTATGTTTTGTTATTCATTATGGGATGTGGGTGTTAGGGGTGAGGCCAACGTTTATTGTCCATCCCTAATTGCCCTTGAGAAGATTTGGTGAGCTGCCTTCGGAAACTGCTCCAGTTCATTTGCTGTAGGTAGACCCACAATACCATTAAGGAACGTGCTCAAGGAGATTGACCCACTAATACCAAAAGAATGGGGATATATTTCCAAGTTAGGACAGTGGATGGTTTGAAGGGGGACTTGCAGATGGTGGTGGTAGAGTGTGGTGATATTTTCAAACAGGAAAAGCAAGAGAGTCACAAGGAAACTTAGAGACTTATGAAGTTGCTAAACAAAACTTGCAAGACTGATGATTATGAAAATTTTAGATTTCAACAGAGGAGGAGCAAAAAATTATCAGAGTGAGAACAAGACCATAAAATCTTAAGACACAAGAGCAGAAGCAGCCCATTCAGCCCATTAACTGTGCTCTGCCATTCAATAAGTCTGTCGCTGATCTGATATCCCTCAATAGCACATTCCTGTCTTTTCCCTGTAACCTTTGATTCACTTAATAGTTAAAAATCTGTCTACCTCAGCCTTGAATACACTTAACAACCCAGCCTTAAAAGCCTGTGACAACCATGATGTGGAGATGCTGGTGTTTGACTGCGGTGGACAAAGTCAGAAGTCACACAAAATCAGATCAAAGCCCAATGGCTTATTTAAAGTTACAACCTTTCGGAGCATAACTCCTTCATCGGAGGAACACCTGTTGGACAATAACCTGGTGTCATGTGACTTCTGAGCCCGTGGTAAAGAATTCCACAGATTAATACCCTCCGAGAGAAGAAATTCCTTCTCATCTCGGTCTTAAATATGTGACCTCTTGATCTGAGATTATGCCCTCTGCTCCTAGATTCTTCTTCTGTGAAGAAAGACCCAAGATATTTATTTTGCTTCTCCACCATTTCACTATTTTCTATTATAAATTCTCCTGTCTCTGCTTATAATTCATACATATTTGGCGTTGCTAATATTTTTCTTTTTAGATAACTTTAGAAGATTTGACAGTCTTTTTTTCCTGTTTCTTGCTATTTAATGTTTACACTATATAAATAGTGGAGTGTCATGGAAATCAGTGCTGAGCCACAAATGTTAACCATGTATATTAATGGCTTGGATAAGGAAAGTGAATGTTCGCAAGTCAAGTTTGCAGATGAAATGAGTAGACAAGTGGGAGCTGGTAAGAAGTCAAGTGATGAAGAAGAATGTAGGATCTACAGAGGTTGAGTGAATGGAATATATTAAGATCATAAGACATAAGAGAAGCAGTAGGCCATAAATATTTTGACAGCAAATGGGAATATTCTGTCCCTTGGGTCTTATTCCTCCAACATGGCACTGCATCTTCAATTACCACTTTCCTCTTAAAAGAAGCAATGGCATGTGATGTTCAAATATTCATCGGGACAAAATAAAACATTTTGTTTGATTAAATGGATCTCCCCTAATGTGATTCTTCACAGTTTTATTAGTCAATTAAACACCTTGGCAGGAAGAATGGAGGAGATGAAAATTATTTCAATGGAGTAAGACTGCAGAAAGCTATAGAACAGAGGGATTTGGGAACCCTCCTCCATGAATCCCCAAAAAATCTAGCATCCAAGTTCAGAGGGTAAATAGGAAAGGCAAAAGGAATGTTGGGGGCAAAATTTTAAGGTGTTTGGAAGAAGGTTTTGGGAAGATGTCAGAAATTGGTTCTTTACACAGAGAGTGGTGGGTGCGTGGAATGCACTGCCAGCGGTGGTAGTAGAGTCAGATACATTAGGGACATTTAAGCGCCTCTTGGAAAGGCACATGGAAGGTAGTACAATGAAGAGTATATAGGTTAGTTTGATCTTAGAGTAGGATAAAAGGTCAGCACAACATCGAGGGCTAAAGGGCTTAAACTGTGTTGTACTGTTCTATGTTCCATGTTCTATGAATGTGGCCTTTATTTCAAAAGGATTGGAATATAAAAGTAGGGAGGTTTACAAAAATTATACAAGGCATTAATTAATTCACAGTCAAAATTTGAGTGTGAGTTATTTAAGGAAAGATGTTTTGGAATTAGAGACAGTTTAGAGAAGGTGCACTAGACTGATACCAGATATGGAGGGATTGTTTTATAAGGAGCAAATTGGGCCTATATTCATTGGATTTTAGAAGAATGAGAGTAGACCTTATTCTTATGGAATAGACAAGGTAGATGCTGAAAGAGTGTCCTTGAAACAAATAGATCTAAGAATCTAGTGAGAGTGTGGAAGGAATTATTATCAGTAAAAGAAACATAGCATTAGAAAAATTGAGTGACTAAAAGTTTATAAATCCCTGGATTCAAATGATTTTCACCCTAGAGCGTTGAAAGTGCTCATCTTTGTGATTGCTATTTATGGTGTAATGCTGCCTGCTTGTAAATGGAACTGCAATGTTTTGGAGAAGATATTTGGGAAATCATTGTCTGAGTTAATACAGTCAATATGGACTTACAAAAGGTCAGTCATATTTGACAAACCTGATAGAATCTTTTTAGGATGTTACAAGCAGAATTAATAATGGGAACTGGTAGATGGGTGTGTTTGGATTTCCCGAAGGCTTCTAATAATGTTTCACACAGGATGTTAGTAAATAAAATTGAAGTACTTGATTAAGTGTAATATACCAGCATGGACTGAGGATCAGTTAACAGACAGAAAGTAGGCCGTGGGAAATGGTCACTCTCAGGTTGTCAGGCTGTGACTAGTGAGATACCACAAGGATCATTCTTTGGGCCCATGCTGTTCCCAATGTATATCAATGATTGGGATATAGGGTCCAATTGTAATATGTCCAAATTTTCAGATTATACAATATTGGGAATGTGAGTTGTGAGCAGGATGCAAAGAAGTTTCGAGGGCATTTAGGCTGAGTGAGTGGGCAAGAGCACAGAATGTAATATGGATAAGCGTGAGGCATTTTGGAAAGCAGAACAAAGATATAACTAGTCAGAAATTGGAAAATGTCAATGATGAATGGAGGCATTCTTGTTCATAAATCACTGAAAGTTAGCATGCAGTGTAGCAAGCAATTCGGGAGGCGAATTGTAGGATAGCCTTTATCACAGAAAATAGAAGTCTTGCTTCAATTGTTTAGAACACTAGTTAGACTACACCTGGAGTATAGTATATAGTTCTTGCCCTTTGCTGAAGGAAAGATATACTTGCCATTGAGAGAATACAACAGAGGTTCACCAGACTGATCTCTGGGATGGTAGGACGGTCCTATGGGAAGAGATCAAAATGACTGGCCTGTAGTCTCTTGAATTTAGAAATATGAGAAGTGATCTCATAGAAACTTTTAAAATTTTAAAACTTACAGAAATTTTAAAAGGATAGACACAATAGATACAGAAATGATGAAATGAAGTAGGGGACGTAGTCTCACAAATTAAATCAAGGCACTTTAAATTGAGGTAAGGAGGATTTCTTCACTCATTCAGTGGCAAATGTTTGGAATTTTTCCTATCTTTCATTCACCAACCTTTCTATATCCTCTGCAGATCTACATTACACTCCTCACAGTATACAATACTTTCAAATTTGTCATCATTTGTGTGCAAAGGACTTTGCTTTGCATTGTTCTTGTAGAGGTTATTTATGAGAAAACCAACCAAATGGTCTCTTTCTCTCTAACTCTCTGTGATACTTGCTTTTCCCAAGCATAGAAACCATCTGTCAGCAAGAAAACTGATGAACAATCTCCTAATTATCCTTAATAAGCAGTGGATCAAGATTGAACCTGCTAAACTTTAGTCAAAGAAGATGGCTGGGAGTATCATGCATTTCCTGTAACACAGGACCCAGAAATTATATATCCAATTATACAATAACACTGAGAATCACTGGGAAATATTGCAGTGAGTTGCACCACTGATTGAGCATTATGAAGGTATATATATTCATATTGAAGTTCTTCACCAGAAATATGACCTTAACCCCTGCCATTAGCAATGCAAGTAACAAGGATTTACAGAATGGAAATCATGTCCAGATTCAGAAGATGGTATCCAGGAAATTGATCCAGGAGAAACTGTCCAAATCCTTTTGGACAGTTTCTGAAATCAACTGCTTTACAAGAATTAGGCTCTCAATCAACAATATAATAATCATTAATAATTTAAAAAAAACAGATCCTACAAGAGAATTAGTCTTCCATTACATGATTGGTGAGGTCACTATCTTAACAACAAACTTATCAGAATTGTGGTGTCATATTGGCGTGCTATAATCTGCAAAATATGACTGATTTCACATTGACTTGGGAATAAAAACTGTTGAGTTAACCAACTATTAAAAGCTACTACTTACAGTCTTATCATTTGAGATGAATTGCTGAATTAATGCGTTGCTCTTTGTCCTTGGATCCTGTGACACTCCTGGCTTCATTTTCTTTTCAAAAGTTACTGAATAAATCGTTTCCAGATGGTGATTTGTCCTCCTCATCCCACATTTCAAACAGGTCTCATACACAAAAAAAAGATGATTTCATGCAATGCTTGTGTGTAAATGTCTCATCAAGCCATCTGTGCAAGGGCTCCGGGGTGAAACAATCTCTCTGTAGATCTTGAATTACCGACTGTGGATATTTCCATACCTTTCACCCCTCATAATACCTCAACATGACTTTATTGCTTGGCTAAGGGCCACATGTCAAAAGTTCATGAAAACTTGCACTTGTTTAAAAGTTACATTGCTTATGTTGAAGTACTTCCCGGCAATATTTCACCTGCAAATACAGCAATAGTATTGCCTTTGACCTTTCAATCATCATATTACTTCTGCAGCAGCTTGGCATACATAAAACAAAATTCCAGGATCTGACATTTGAATGTAGCTCATGTCTGGCTTTGCTATACCAAAGCTGTTCACTGCTTCAGGCTGATTCTGACGTCTTTTCTCTACTACTAACACCTTCATAAACCCCTTAGTCACTCCAACACAAAGTACAAAAAGTTCACAAACCTGGTTGTCAAACCATCCGTTCAACTATATCTACTGTATTCCATCACCTACCAATTCCCCACTAGGAGCTAAACTACCCTGCACTAGCCTTGAACTCAAGTCATTGTCAAGTTTCTGTCTGAGTGCACCTCGCACATGAGCCCTCATTTCTGCACTTGTGGCCATATTTGTAAACAACTGCTTTCTTTTCTTGCCTCCACACCAGTTAACATAATAAACAAAACTCTCTCCTCAAATACTGTCACATACTCACTGTCACTAGCATCACTTATTACTCAAAATAACTCGTAGCCGATACCTTTGTCCTGGGAAACTGCTACCTTTTTTTCTTCAATGTTATTGTTGACTCCCAAATCCCTGCCTGTCTTTGCCACAGCTGTACTTTTCCATCAATGTTGGAATGAATCTAATAGAAGTTCATTACTTTGTCTCTTATTTCCCAATCCTTTAGCACTCTGCAGCTTTTGAAATGACCAATTGTGTCATTTTCTTCCAACTCCGCTCCTCCATTGTCATGCTCAGTAGACCTGAATGGGGTTGGTCTTGTTTGACTCCAGTCTTACTCATCTAATCATTCAACATCTCAAGTAATGCCTTCTCCTTTATCGTCCTCCTACACCCTTTGCACTATTTTTCTGTATCTCCTCTTCTGTGTCTGTATGGTGCTGTGTCCCTCCTTGACATCATCCAAAGACTTGCCATCAGACTTCACACTTGCATTGTTGACACTCAGATCTACATTTCCACGATCTCTCTTGGCCTATCAACTACACTTGTCTTGTCAGTTTCCTGGTCCAATATCTAGACCTACATGACACATGTTATTCCATTAGCGATTTTTGAGAAGATTTGAAGCTCAGGTTGATGATAAGTATATAGGTTAGCTCGCTGAGCTTGAAGTTTTGTTTTCAGACATTTCATACCATACTAGGCAACGTCATCAGTGAAAGTCTCTGGTGAAGAACTGGTGGTATGTCCCGCCTGTTTATTTATAGATCTTGGTTTTTTTAAGGTGGGTGATGTCATTTCTAGTTCAGAAGAATTCACTTGTGCATCTTTATTTCATCTATCCAAGAACCATAAATAGAGGGGCAGGACATACCGCCAGCGCTTCACCGGAGACACTCACTGATTATGTTACCTAGTCATGGTGACGAAACGTCTGAAAACAAACCTTCAAGCTCAGCCAGCTAACTTACATACAAGTTATTCCAATTAACTATTGAAATTTTAGTCTCACCATGAATTGTGTTTTTTTCTTCAGTATTAACTTCTGACTGTAAAGCAGTCTTGGGCAATCTTTCTGTTTTAAACTTGCTAAATGAATACAATTTGAAGTACTTCCAAAATTTATTGCTTCTGCTTCAAACATTTAACTTAACAGAGAACAAAGAAAATTTACAGCCCAGGAACAGGCCCTTTGGTCCTCCAAGCCTGAGCCGATCCAAATGTACTGTCTAAACCTATCGCCCAATTCCTAAGCATCTGTATCCCTGTGCTTCCTACTACTCGTGCATCTGTCCAGACGCAACGTTTGTAGTATTTCTTTTCAGGTTTGTACTGAAGGATATTCTGTGACAGATACTCTGCTGCTGTTGTCTTGTTCTATCTGTAATTCTAGATATTTTCAAATCAACCCATTCAGAGATGCTATTAGAGAGCAATGGAGCAGGTGGAACTTGAATTTAGGCCCCCGGCTCAGAGGTAGGGACGCTAGTACTGTGCCACAAAAGGTTTTGAGTTAGTTTGCCCATTGACTTAGGTGTTAACCAATGTAGAGCTCCCAGTGTTGGACTCGGGTGGACAATGTTAAAAATCACACGACACCAGATTATAGTCCAACAGATTTATTTGGAAGTACTGGCTTTCAGAGTGCTGTTCCTTCATTAGTGGACTAGCTTCTAGCTACCTGACAAAGGAACAGCGCTCCGAAAGCTTGTACTTCCAAATAAACCTGTTGGACTATAACCTGGTGTTGTGTGATTTTTAATTTTAACCAATGTAAGTGACAGTGATTACTCGGAGTATTACTGTAATGGCTTCTACTTAGCGTTGGACAATATAGATTCAAGATCTGACAACAGCTCATCTGAGTTGTTTACCAAAAAAAAAGTATCGTTTTTCTGAAGTATTTTCTCAATGGTTGATCATTCTTGTCAATTGATGTTTTCAAAGACTTTCCTAGTACAACACACCCTGTTTAATGTGTGTGGGCTGAATGTAGAAATACAAATTTAAAACGTGCAACTCTTTCCAAGAACAAGATATTTTATGAACTTTGCTGGGACATTCTGAGTTTTACTGACAGCACACGGATTGCAGCGGTTCAAGAAGGCAGCTCCCCCACACCTTCTCTGGAGGGGGGGGAGCGGAGGGAACTAGGGCTGGGGGATCCAGGATGGTCTGGGCAGCTAGAGACACCCACATTCCACAAACAATCCAAAGACGTGCAGGTTAGACAAATCGGCCATGCTAAATTGCCCATTGTGTTCAGGGGTGTGTAGATTAGGTGCATTAATCAGGGGTAATTGTAGATTAATAGAGTAGGGGAATGGGTCTGGGTGGGTTACTCTTCGGAGGGTCGATGTGGGCTTGTTGGGCCAAAGGGTCTATTTTCACACTGTAGGGATTCTATGATTCTATGATTCACCATTAAATTGGTAAATTTGTGAAACTTGACTGCAACCCATAATGACTCTGCCAACATTTTACTACCGTAGCTTTCAAGGTGTCTGAGTAATCAGGTATGGGTTCCTAACTGCAACATTTATACGAGGCTCCGCGCCCAATATTTTTGCATTTAATGTACTATGCATATGTTTTCCATATCATAGGTAAACCAGCTGCCGTAAGAAGAAGAGGGAAATCAGATTCCATCAGTCGATGGTTTTTATAGCACAGTTTGTGGGCCTTTTAGTGCATGAATGCTGCCCAGCCCTTGAAACTATTCCTTTAGCCTGCTCAGACCACCCTAGCCCCTACAACATTTGGAAAACAAAATATTAAGATTATTTTGCAGGCCTGCCATTAGATTTGGCAGGCCTCCTGGAAGTTTGCCTTGTTAGCTTTTCCATGCAGATACATAGTCTCCATGCCTCTGCTAAATATTGTGGCTTCCTGCAATTTCAAAGCAATTGTGGTTTGAATGTGTTTGGTTCATTATCTATTGAAGAGCAGTTTATGTTCAATTCCCAAACCAATAAAACTCCTCATTACCTGTGCAGCTAAGACGAACACAATAAGTATGTTATATCTGTGTGCACACAAGCACGCAGACAAATATAACTTACTCTTTTTATGAAAGAAAACTCTACTATTGAAACTGGATGCTATAATACACTATGATGCAGTAAAACCCGCCATAACTTATTGCAAATGATCTTCCAATAATCCTTTAAATGTCACAACGATATTTAATATCCTTCTGTGAATGTCACTGGGCGCCAGGCTGAAACTGGAATGTTTCTGAAAATGCCAAACAAAATGAAAATCTAAACAAGAGCATTTGGAATAAGTGGTCAAACCACAAATTCAGTGCTCTTTGCAATATTCTGCATTTGTGTAGTTAGCTGCAATCCAATATTGGAAAGAGACCTGAGGAGTTGTCAGGCCCCCTATTTTCATTAAAGCTTCTGTGAATATGTGCCCTAACCAACATGTTGTCAAAGACTGGCCCAGTATGAACTGCAAGTTACCAAGGAGTGCAGTGCTTTAAGAAGGAAACTCAGCATTACCTTCTCTAAGGCAATTAGACGTGGGCAATAAATAATGACATAACCAGCAGAGACCACTCCCAACGGATGAGTGAAAAAAGAAGTGGAGGTGGTTTGAGTTCAAATTTCTACAAAAGGACGGCAGCAAACGAGCTCCCTGGACAATAAAGAATTCAGGAAGTAGAATATCGCCGAAAAGGGGATGTGTGGCAGGAAGGCAGCCAACAGAATCACCCCAGTTCTAATCTCTTCCAACCTCTTCCATCAGGCAGAAGATGCAAAAGCTTCAACGCACTTGCCAGCAAGAACATTCAAGAATAGTTTCTTCTCCGCTGTTTGATCAGACTTCTCAAAGAACCTCTCAAATTTTAAATTTAAGTGTTGATCTCGTTCTCCATGCACCTTCTCTGCAGGCGTAACATTGCATGCTTCGCTCTGTTCTATTACCCGAACACATTTTGTATGGCATAATCTGCATGCAAAATAAAACTATTCATTGTACACAAGTTCATATGACAAGAATAAATCAAATTTTAAAAAGAATTATACAGCATATAAAAATACAGAGAACTGTTAAAAGAAACACGAGGGTAAAAAGACAGTAGGAGGTCAGTTTTTTTTATTCACTTGATAAGGTGGTGAAGTGTTGGCTTCTTGAAAGGCTGAAGTCTGTTTGGTGTAGGTACAGTCACAGTGCTTTCTGGGAAAGTGTTCCAGGAGTTTAACCCAGTGACAGTGAAGGAACAGCAATATATTTCAAAGTCAGGAAGGTGGGTGGCTTGGAAGAGATCTTGCAGATAGTGGCACACACTTCTACACAAAAACCTCATTTGGCCCATCGAGTCTCACTGACCCTCCAAAGAGCAGGTGCTGCCAGACCATTGGAGTTTCTCCAGCAATTTCTGGTTTCTTTTCCAACTTCCACTATCCGCAGTTCTGTATTTCTATGCAGGGGTTTTCAACTGCCCATGGATGCTAGAAGACTGGACCCACTTTGAAAATAATAGCCTCTTGAATATTCTTACGGAAGAGTTAGATAGATCCTGATTAAACAAGGAAGTGAAAGGTTATCAGAGATAGAGGGGAATGTGGATTTAAGTTTACAATCAGATCAGCCATGGGCAAGCTTGAGGGGAGGAATAGGTTACTCCTGCTCCTGATTCACATGTACACATGACATCTTCAGTCTGCAGGGTCAATCCCCTAAATTATCTAGAGGAAATAGCATGAAGGACAATAGCCTTCAGAGCTCCTGTATCTCATCTGTACCCTAAGGATAGCTTCAGCTGCAACTTCTTCATATGTAGGAGGTTACCACAGGTTATGGTGGATGTTGCCAGGGGTCCTGGGCATTTGTTCCCCCTCAATATCTCTGCACCTTACAGCACCATGGCCACAGTGACGATATCCCCTGCTGTGGATGGATTCATTGGTCATAGTTCTAATGAACCTTTGTCAATAGAACAGGTCCTTAGTAATGTGAGCAGTCAACATTCACAAAACACACAAACCACAGTCTGCCATAGTCCTCTGTACAGTGGGAGATGGAAGGCTCTATCAAGCAGTCCCATGGAATGCCTGCACATGGATCTTTGTCATAAAGGGTCTCATTCTGATGTATATAGCACAAGTCATATTTTTCAAAGTCAGTAGGAGATTCTATGTCCAGTAGGATGACTACCACTGTGCCCCAAACCTATGTTCCACATCATTTAAGAAAGTCAGCATTGCACATTAGAATATGCTGTCAAATTGTCACTAATCAAGGTGAGGGGAGATCAGTTCCATGCCCTTGTATAGTCTAAGGAACCTTGGATTGTCTTTTTGAATTGCAGTCTGTTAATGACTTTTTTTTAAGATTGCTTGGGATTACTTCTGCTTCACAGATCTGACTATGATCAATTTGTAATGACCAGTGACACGATCAAGATTGCTCATGGCTAGGATTTGAATCTGACATACTTGGTCACTTCATGTGTTTCACATGAGGAATTCTTTAACTTGACCCCTCTCAGCCCTGTGCGACATAAATGCCTGATTGATGCAATTGCCCTTTGATGGGTATCACTTTACTCAGAGGTTGAATATGCTTCCTTGGACAGAAACAAGCACCTACTCTGCCCAGTCCAGGTGTGGTGGCTGACATCTTTCAATTTCATTGCAGATTTGTGATTCAGTTGAGGACGGAATGTGACTCAGGTCAAGCTTCACAAAGTGGGTCGTAAGCTCAGCAAATCAATCTACAGGACCCTTCCAAACATTAGTATTCCTTTTTTGTTTGGACTTCCCCCATTAGTTCTAAACTTCCACACATTTCCAACTAGCTGTTTCATTTATGCCTTCAGCTCCTCACATTATCCCCTGAGTCCACAGTTTAATATATTATAAAGTTAAAAATCACACAACACCAGGTTAAAGTCCAACAGGTTTAATTGGAAGCACTAGCTTTCAGAGTGCTGCTCCTTGATCAGGTGATGAAGTTAATTGTGGGGAATAGAGGCAGCCAGTTGAGATGCAGAGAAGACAATAATTGTAACGGCAGTGAGAGGCTACTCTACATACAAGGCTGGGAGATAATAGAGCACTTGAGGGTGCAGTTACTGTGGGACTCATGCTATTAGTGATGGTCACCACCACCCTGACTTCAACCTGGGGTCAGTACATAACTATAATATATTATGATTTGGAGATGCTGGTGTTGGACAGGGGTATGCAAAGTTAAAAATCACACAACACCAGGTTATAGTCCAACAGGTCTTTTTGGAAGCGCTAGCTTTCGGAGCACTGCTCCTTCAACAGGTGGTTGATATGGAAGCACTGATCATGACAGCCTCAGTGGCTGATTGACTGTGTCCAAGCCCCTGGACTGAGATCTATGACTGGCTAAAGGTGGCTCCCCTTAACTGACAACAATTCTCCTTGACTTGACTGAGGACTGGCCTCCTTAGACTTGGAGGTACGGTTATTTGATGGATGTACATGCCGCATGTTTACTGCTGAAGCTGCTGGCACACGTTGTTGGTGTCACTTTGACATAGCACGGTGCCATTCAGTAACATATCTGCTCTCCTTGACTGATCACTGCTGGCAACCATGACAAGCTGTCTGGTTTTCTGTCTGTGCTAACAGATATCAAGTACTGTGGGGGAGGCTGTAAGTTCTGAATGAGATGACAATGCTGAAAAGGCAAGGCACAGATGTTGTGTCCATCTAAGTTTGTGAAACGTGAGTGAGCACTAAAGGAGATGTTCCCTGTTCTGATGCACCAAGTTGGGCACTGGTGCCTGTCGCTGTGTAACTAGTCAGGCAGCAGCATTGCAATGAAAGATGTTGGTATGCTCAAAATGCAGAATTGAAGTGGTAAACTCGAATATGTGAATTAAAGATGAGTCATGATGATGGGCTGAGGCTGCTGTGTGTCAGATGGGACATGGATGGGAATGTGCAGGTGGTTACTGGATATAGCGAAAGGAAAATAGCGAAAGGAATACAGTGAAAGTGTTCTGCCACACCAATGCCCCTTCCCTTCCCACGATCACCACTTGCATCACATGTAACAAAGCCTGTATCAGTCTGTACAACCACCTACAGACTTACCTTGAGAATAGAAGAGAGTCATCCTTGCCTGTGAGGGACCACCAATGATGATGAAGATGATGATGTATATGGACCATGTCCTGAGATCTAGGGACTACTGTTCAACATAGAGACCCAGAAGAGCAAGTCTGAGCTGCAGTTGCCAGGTACTCACTCTGACTTTCATGTCAAGAATTGTCACCATCTTGTTTCTCTCTAATGCCTGGTACAATAGCAAACTGCACAGAAGTGAGGCCAGTTTATGTAATAATGAGATGTTAATGCATAAGAGTAAGTCTCTCAGTATTTACATACACGGTTGTCATCTTGCTGTTTAAAAACCTTGGGTGCACAATTGGATTAGTTTTTCCCAACATCAAGAATCCCTTTTTTCCAAAAATCTGTTTTTTTTTTCCCCAACTGAATTGCCATTGTTGTTCAAAAATGCCCATTATTTTTTAAGAATTTTCTGGATGGGATAACATAGTGCTGTGTCCCTTTAGCAAGCGATCAGCTGAAAAGGTATAATTGCACTAGAAGCAGTGCAGAAGAGATTCACTTGACTGATTCCTAAGATGAAGGAATTATCTTAAGAGGAAAGGTTGAGCAGATTGGGCCCATACTTCACTGGAAATTAGAAGAATGAAAGGTGATCCTGTTGAAACCTAGCCTGAGGGAATTCGATAGAGTAGGTGCTGACATGAGATTTCCCTTCACTGAAGAACTTCAAACTAAGGGTTACATTTTTAAAAATGAGGGTTTCCCATTTAAGATGGGGTTGAGAAGTTTTTCTTATTCTCTTAGAGGGTTGAATTCTGTTCACAAGAGTGCAGTGGAGGTTGGGGCATTGAATATTTTCAAGATTGAGTTCAGTATAATTTTGGGTAAATGAAGTGGGGTTGAAGGTATGAGGACAGACGGGAAAGTAGACTTGAGGATCTTTTCAGATGAGCCGTGAACTTACCAAATGGTACAGCCGACTCAGACGGCTGGACTCAGGGCTACCCCTGCTCCTAAATCTTGTGTTTATGTGTTCTTGCTTTTCAGGGTGAATTGCTCAGGCTCTTTCCAAGGAAAATGATTTGGCTTGGCCATGGCTGGCAACGGAATCTGAAGAAAAGACCTCATGGTCCAACCTTTCTACTCTTGAGGCTCACTGGGGATGTGGTGTTGCAATCATGGTTAAGTGGCAAGAGATATGAGGAGCAGGGGTAGCCCTGAACTAGCTGGACACTTTTGTAAGTTCATGGCTCATCCTCAACTCTACTTTCCTGTCTGTCCTCATACCTTTGACCATCGTTTATCTACCCGAAATTATACTGAACTCAATCTTGAAAATATTCCCTGCCCCAGCCTCCACTAGGGGAACATTTGGGTCCTGTCACTAGGGCCTAGGTCCAACAATCAACTTGGAGCCTCTTCTCCCCTATAATTACCAAATAAGAAGGAAAAAGGATTATCCCCTCGTTCATGCCCTTCCCATGAATCAGATTATTGTTTGGGTTGGAAGGTGAGGGGCATCTGGGCAATTGTGCCTCCCTCCTCAGGCAGTGGGGCAGCTAAATGTCTCCAGATGTGAGAAGGGTGGGTGCTGAAGGTGTGCTGAATTGCTACTTAAGCCCAGTCGCCATTGAGATGCTCTAACTGCAAGCACCTAAAGAGATCAGAGGTTACAAGCAGGCATGTTCCTGCTGAAACCTATTGGATTAGCATTTGTGAAATTTCAGGTCCATTCTTTGGAGGTAGACTGTAAGCTTTTCAGTTTAGTTGTGGAAGTGGACTGTCATTACAACATTATGAAATGACTGCACTGCTGAAGCTACAGTTTCCAGCTTTTCAGACCCGAGACCTAATTTGACATTGGCTTGGTGCTTTGGATATAGGCTTTCATTTTCTTTCTCCTTACACTTTTGAAAGAAATACCCTACATATGCACAAAAGCACATAACTGAATGTTATCGTAGTAAAAATCAGAATTCAAATAACTGAAGGCAGCCTTTGTTTGGGTGGTGGAGGGGAACATGGAGCGACAGGATTTGAAGAAGTACTATATTGTTAAACAGATGGAGAACAGAAATTATTTTCCCTTTCCAACCTGCATCTGGTATCAGTACGTGAGACTCATTCATCATTTGGAAGCTATAATAAATTTTACTTGTCCCCAGCACTGATTTAACATCAAGCTAAATAAATCCCAGCCTCTGAAAAGTGCCCTAGCTTAAACCAGGTGAAACTTTCATTCATCATATGTCAAGACCCTTAGAACCTGGTGGTCTGACAATTAGAAATGTTGATAACTGAACTCTCGCCATCTGTATGGTACTGGAAGCTTACAACACAAATTACTGGGCTTCATGTAATTTCTGAGGGAGTGACAGTGAACTACTAACATTGTAAGTGAATTCCTCTTTTCAGGGACTTTCACATTCTTTTAAAATCTTCAGCTTCACACCCATCATGAAGAAACCTATTGTTAATGCTGTCCTCTGTCCTCAGGCACCATGCCTTCCAAGCAATCTTCAAATTTCCTGAACAGATTGTTAGCATTCAGATCCATGCTATCTTCTTCGTGTCCCTTTCTGAGCCTATTCAGGCAGGTTTCCATCTTTCTATGGCATCTAAACACCTTTAACCAAAGTCATCAATAAAGACTTCTGTGGCTTTGAACATTCAACATTCTCTTGGCTTGATCTCAATGTTGCTCAGCAGCTTTCTACAGGCTGACCACACCATCCTCCTCAAATACATCCCCTCACTCTGCTTGTTAAATGGGATTACCTTCACTAAGTTCTACTCTCTCCCTTACAAATTTCCCACTCCTTGAACTTGGGTGCTTCCCCCTTTTAAACCACCATTAACACAAATTCTTTCGGTTTCCCAGGGTCCTAGTTTTGTTTGCCCAAATCCTCATACATTTCTCCACCTCCCCAATTCCTTCTCAGTCTTCTTGACCCTCCTTAAAATCCAATTTCAGTGAAGATTTTGATTGCCTTCCCCCTCCCCCCCAACCCCCCATTGCTGCTCAATATCCATGTGTTTGCTTACTCCTCTATGAAACATTTTGGAATATGTTTCTCAATTACTGCAAAAGGATATGCAAATGCAATTATAGGATGATATTTATCTGTCAACTTTGTTAAAGCTTTGTTCAATTATTAATCAGCTTCTGACTCAGCACAGAGCACATTATTGTAAAGCAGTTGTTCTTTATTCCTTTTTTCCCCCAAATGCTAAATTATATTCCCTTGAAGCACAAATGAAAGAGAGTATAAGGTTAATTTACTGATTTACGCCCCCAGTGGGGACGTGCCATGAAAACAGGATTGGTACAGCTAGATTGACAATATTATCAACTCCCTTGGTATTGTGGTACACCCCTCTGAATAGGTCTCACAAATTTAGAAATGTAATTATATTAAAGAGAGTACATTGACTCCACATCTTATTTCCTCCTCACTGCCCTTAAAGAGTGCTCAGTTTGAATGGAGTCAGTACTAAAATGTGCATCATTAGGAGGCTCAATTTTATGAGAGAGATTTGCAGGACAATTGCAATCCTGTCTTTATTAAGAATGAGCCACAATCATCGACCCCATGAACAAAGACATGAATGATGATCATTGATTTCTTATTTATTGCATTTTTAACCTCATCTGTAATTGCACAGAGTTTAAAAATGAAGTTTGCTTCAGCCCTGAAATATGATTTATATAAGTCCAAATGAAAAGCTTGCCTTTGTTGGTGGATTGGGTTGGGGGTTGGGGAGGGAATGGATACATTTATGTTCAGATAGGTGCCTGCAAATACAAAAGATAGAAGAATTCAGGATTTGTCTTTTCTGTTTTTGATATAACATTCTCTGTGGCTTCTCAAGAGTTGCACGATATTTAGCTGGATAGTTTCAAAGCAGGATTTTGGATTATTAGTAAAATAACTCCACAGAGGCCAGTATTCCATCACCAAGTCACTCTTTATTTACACATGAACAGTTCTTGACAATAATACTACCTCATAGAAAGTCAGGTATTAGAGTGGCAGAGTCTCTGACAGTTAACCCTTTTACATCAGCCAGGGCTCTCTGATTGAACCAGGTTAACAGTCCCAATCAGGGAACTCATTATCTATGAGGTCCGGCTGGATGTTCTTGTTATAACCACGACAGCTAGCTTTTCGCCAGAGAACAAATCTGTTCGAGCAGGCAAACTGCCCCTGCTTTCCAGGGAGCCCACTAAAGCAGAAAATCGGGATCAGCAAATGAGGAAGTCAAACTCTCATATAAAACGTGGTTCCTATCTTTTTCAGTTTATTTAGCATTTAAAATACCAGCCTATGTAGTGAAAATGTCAGCCAAACTATATGTTGCATTGGACATTAATACACAATATGGCAATTAGAAATGTCACAGGCTTAGGCTTATTTATTATTATTCCAACCAGGGTTTCTGATAACTTGCTGGCTGAGAATTCAGATGGCACCTCCTCTGCTTTTCAGATAGAAGGTGAGATCCCAAGCACCTGACAGGGGTGGGTGGGCTGGAAACTGAAACTATAAGTGCAGATAAGGGAACTCACTCCCATTTAATGTCCCTTTGCAAAACTGGACAGCTGTGAACACAACTGGCCATTGCGTTCAGATAAAGGACTAATATATGTTCGCAAAAATGATAAGTTAACTAATTACCTGGATGCAGTGCTCACAGGAACAGAAGTGTGCTTCCCAATTCGACAACAATGCTAACAGTTGTTACCAAGACCTTCTAATTCCCTCACTATATCTCCTGATAAGTCTATTCCTTCCTCATCCTTTTCCTTCCATCTCCTTGCCCTATCACCTCCTTTGTAATGATGCTTTCTCCTAATCAATCCCTTATCAATACCTCATCTGCATGTCATGACTGATGAAAGCATTCAACCTCCTTCCAGTAGGTAGTAGTCTGAATGTAGTCCCTGCTGTCAGTAAATTATTTAGTCACAGCCGGGAAAGCCAATATTAGGTGTAAGTTTTGCACAGACTTCTTTCTCTGTATCCACTTCATTGCAAAACATTGACACAACCTGGTTCCTGGGTGCTGTAATTAATTTGCAACAGGATTTAACATTTAATATCTCCATAGCCAACTAAGAACCAACAAATCAGTCATATTACATTATTTTGACTGGAAATGGAGAATCAATAGACATCATATTTGTCACAAAATAAAGGCACTGGATTGCCATTGTTGCTAATGCTCTTGTGCCATTCAAATCTAAAGTCATTCGAAAGTGGGCAGGCAATGAAACCATTTCAAGGACATCATTTTGGCTTTCTGCCAATTGCACAGTAATTACTACAGGTCCAATGCAATGTTAGTATTTTGTTTTAACCTGAAAAGAAGACTGCATGTGAATAATATTAAGAAACATCTTAAACATTTTCATAATTTTAGTAATGGTCTGCACAGCCATTTGTTAGCATTAAAAGCTTATCCATGTTCACATTTTAATCAACAGACCTCTGCACGCTGATAGCAGTCTAACTCGGATTTGCATAAGTTTCAGTCACAAAACAGTATATCAATGACCTCGCAGGTAGCAGGTCAAGAAATCCTACAAAGAAATTCTCAACACAATTCCAGGAGTTTGGCTTTACAGATCTAAAGGAATGATTAATTTTCACAATGGCTTCAGCAAACTAAATTGAAACATCTATCTTTATTACTGAGTTTAAGAAAGGGTTTAATTAGCAAAGCCAAGATAATAGCTTGCATTTTTCAAATAAAGTTTCTGATGAACTTTTTACTCTTAGACAAAATAAGAAAAATACATTTCCATGTAAGACTAGGCCAGACCACTCAAAACATTTGTGAGCAGGCAACCCAGACCATAACTTTGCAATTTTTTTCGGTAAGTGTATAGTGAGAATTACCCGGAGTAAGCTAGCTAGGTCAACTATTATGTTTTAAAACAGACAGACATTTATTCACAAAATTGCACAATGAAATACAAAGAACAGAATAAAGAACCCCTACAGAACTCAGTCTATCCAAACTAGACTTAATTATGCTGATCCGAATATACAGAACAGTCCCAATAAGCAAACCCTCTTAAAACACAGTTAAAAATGGAACAGATGCTTAGAGGTTGACGTTAGAAGGGCAGAAAGAGAGAAATTTTCCACATAGCTCACGTTGAACTCCTAACGAGTTTTGGACTGAACTGCTCAACTAGAGAGCTGACCACTCTCCTTTCATTATACAGGTCACTTCTAAACATGACCACTTTGGCCTGAAGTCTCATCTATTTACATATAAACAAAAAGGTCTCTCGAAATCCTTTTCATTTCTGTACCAAATCAGTCTGATTGGAGCCCAGCCTGGTTTATAACCCCTCTGAAAAAAATCAAGGATGCAGCATACTTGAGAAAAGGAACAGCTTTGAGAAAATTAGAACCAGCTTTGTGACAACAGCCAGACTACTGATTAATAATTGGTGGCACATTTCATTATAACAAGACTGTGGCGTATTTCAGTACCTAACTCTTGGTACCTTTAACCCTTAACCAGCTATTAAAAGAGACCTTAATGCAATAGATAGGGCTAAGTGATCCTACAATCAATGGACCAGATTTAAGATTTTAGATCAGAGTGGTGCTGGAAAAGCACAGTAGGTCAGGCAGCATCCGAGGAGCAGGAAAATTGATGTTTCAGGCAAAAGCCCTTCATTAGATCGATGCCCTGATCTGATCTGTGCAGTATTCCATTCTGGAAAGATTGCTGGTTTGTTTGACCAGTTGTTTTAAAAAATTCTCAAGGTCAGGTTCGTAGGAGAGTAGTCTGACACAGAACAAACGACCAAGAGGCGAGTCTGCTAGAATATGGGCATTTTATTCCCCGCAGCGTCGCCACAGCCAGGTCTCATACTTACAACGGGTCTGGCTTATACTCACTCTACATGTTACCGGAACTGGGAGCCGTCAGTTCTCGTAGAGCGGTTGCCAACAACCCACGCTCGGGGGGTAAATGTAACCCCGGAGCAGACTCACCGAACTGGAGACTTTTCCAGCTTTTTATTCTTTTCCAGATATAAACATTCATGTGAACAGCAGAGCAAGGCTAAAAAACACATTCCATTCTGGTTACATACAGATAAGAAGATTCACACGGGGAGGTGTGTAATAAGATTCACACGGGACTAAGCAACACCTCCATTCCGGTTAGATTCACACATGTATTGGGACATAATTTTTAACCGTTTCACCACATTCCACTGCTTGGCCCAATACATGTGTTACATTATGATTCACACATGTATTGGGACATAATTTTACACCACATAGGTCAGAGGCAAGGGTGGAGTGGATAGGTGGGAAAGGAGATTGGCAGGTAGGACAGGTCATGAGGACAGTGCTGAGCTGGAAGGTTGGAACTGAGGTAAGGTGGGGGGAGGAGAAATGAGGATACTGGTGAAGTCCACCAGATTTAAGATTTGCAGTTCTGCCACATCCAGTGCAGAATGCTGGTGGACAATCAAACAATTCACTGAAAGAGAAGGCTCTATTAATATCCACCTCCACAATGATTAGGAAACCCAGCACATCGTGTTAAAGATAAGACGGAAACATTTGCAATAATTTTCAGCCAGAAGTACTGAGTGAGTGAACCACATTCACTCCCTTCTGAGATCCCTAGCATTAAAGATGTCAGATTTCAACCAATTTGATTTATGCTGGTGCAAGATACTAGATACTGCAAAGTTTATGGGCACTGACAACATTTCAGCAAAAGTATTAATGACTTGTGCTCCAGAATTAGCTGCACCCCTGACCAATCTGATCCAGTGCAGCTACAACTCTGACACATATTCATCCATGTGAAAAAATGCTCAGGCATGCCCATAGCATATTGCAGGACAAATCCAACACAATTAATTACTACCCCATCAGTCAGCACAGAATTACCAACAAAGTGATGAAAGTGGTCAGCAACAGGGCTAGCAAGCTGAACTTGTGAAGTAATAACTTTAAATGAAGCTCAGTTTTGGTTCTGCCAGAGCCATGCAGCTCCTGACCTCATTACAACTTTTCAAGCATAGTTGACTTCCAGAGGTGTGGTGAGAGCCCTGGCAAAGCTGGAGTCAGTGGAATCGGGGCAAATCTCTTTGTTCGTTGGAGTCATATCTCTCACAAAGGAAGATGATAGTAAGTGTTGGAAGTCAGTCATCTCAGCTCCAGGGCATCTCTGCAGGTGTTCCTCAGGGTAGTGTCCTAGGCCCAACCATCTTCAGCTGCTTCAACAATAACCTTCTTGCCACCAAACATTAAATGTGGAAATGTTCACTGATGATTGCACAATGTTGAGTACCATCATGACTCCTCAGACACTGAAATAATCCATGTCCAACTGCCACAATGCATGGGCACTACCCATGGTAGGAAGTAAATTCATGCCACACAAATAGAGTCATAGAAATGTACAACACGGAAACAGACACTTTGGTTCAGCTCATCCATGCTGACCAGATATTCCAATCCAATCTAGTCCCATTTGCTAGCACTTGGCCCATATCCTTGCAAATCCTTCCTATTCATAACCCCATCCAGATGCCTTTTAAATGCTGTAATTGTACCAGCCTCCACCACTTCCTCAGGCAGCTCATTCCATACACGTACCACCCTCTGTGTGAAAAAGTTGCCCCTTAGATCCCTTTTATATCTTTCCCTTTCACCTTAAACCTATGCCCTCTAGTTTTGGACTTCTCCACCAAAGGAAAAGACCTTGTCTATTTATCCTATTCGTGCCCCTCATGATTTTTGTAATCCTCTATAAGGTTACCCTTCAGGCTCCAATGCTCCAGAGAAAAGCCCCAGTCTATTCAGCCTCTCCAGGAAGCTCAAATCCTCCAACCCTGGCAACATCCTTGTAAATCTTTTCTGAACCCTTTCAAGTTTCACAACATTCTCAAATGCCAAGCAATAACCATCTCCAACACATTTGATATTCAATGACATTAACATTGCTGAATTCCCCACGAGTAACATTCTAAGGACTACCACTGACCAGAAACTGAACTGGTCCAGTCATGAGGCAACAAAAGCAGGTCAGCAGCAGGGAAGCTTGTGATAAGTAACTCACCTCATGTCACTCAAAGAATGTCCGCCATCCACAAGATACAAGTCAGGGATCTGTGTTCAATTCCACATTTGGGTGACTGTCTGTCTAGAGTTTACTCATTCTCCCATGTTTGCATAGGTTCTCCAGGTGCTCTGCTTTGCTTCCTCAGTCCAAAATTGTGCAGGTTAGGTGGGGATTGGACATGCTAAATTGCCCATTGTGTTCAGGCTCAGTGGATTAGCCATGGGAGATGTGGGGTTGCAGGGGTGGAGTAGGGGAGTGGGTTTGGATGGGATGCTCATCAGAGGGTTGGTGGGGACTCGATGGGCTGAATGGTCTTCTCCCACATTATAGGGATTCTATGATTCAAGCTTGATACCTTCCATGACAAAGCAGCCTGCTTGATTCACACCACATCCACTATTTATTCCCTTCACTACTGACACACAGTAGCAGCAGAGTATACCATATACATGATGCCCTGCAGTAACTCACCAAGGCTCCTTTAACATCACCTTCCAAACCCATGACCACTACTATTGAGAAGGACTAAGGCAGCAGATACATGGGAATGACATCACCTGAAAATTCTCCTCCAAGCTATTCAGAATCCTGATTTGGAACAGTATCATTGATGCTTTAGTGTCATCGGGTCAAAGTTCTGAAACTCCCTCCCTAACAGCAATCTGATTGTCCCCATACTAGGAACTGCAGTACTTCAAGAAGACAGCTCACTACCACTGCCTCCAGGGCAAATAGAGATGGGCTATAAATGCCGGTGATGTCCAAATACTATGATTGAATTTTTGAAAAAACAGTTTTGGATTCCCTGCTTTTGTTGACTTGTAGCACATCCTTATGAAGTTGAAGTCTCAAATCATTAGTAGGAGGAGTCCCTGGCCCCAGCTATTTCTCTAGGGATAGATTGCTTGAATTTTCAGAGGGAGATAAGTGTTCTTTTGAGATGTTCTTTAAATGGTCAGTAGTGATGATGTGGGTGTCTGTCTGGGACCAAATTGTGTGTGCAGCCGGCAGTGTTTGAGAGAACGACTTAACGTGGCCTGAGAGATCCAAAATGGCAGGTCATGAGCCAAGGAGGAGAAAGTGAGGACTGCAAAAAGTGTGGTGCTGGAAAAGCACAGCGGGTCAGACAACATCGAAGAGCAGGACAGTCAATGTTTCGAGCATAAGCTCTTCATCTGGAATGCTCCTGATGAAGAGCTGATGCTTGAAATATCGACTCTTCTGCTCCACAGATGCTGCCTGACCGGCTGTGCTTTTCCAGCATCACACCGATTGTGAGCCAAACCAACATTAGAAGCAGGTTGTCATCAGAATTGCCCACGTTGCATGTTCCCAGCATACTCTGCAGGCCCATTCCCACACTTTCATGGACAGGAAGCATCGGACAGGAAATGCCACAGGAGCTGATAATTTTCGATCAGTGGCACTGTAGTAGGGAAAGAATATAACACAGCAAACTTCCTGGATAATACTAGAATAGATGTGAAAGCAGGCTGTGGTGAGGAGATAAAGAGTTTACAGATGGATATTGACAGATTAGTAGAATGGGCCAGATTCTGGGAGATAGAGTTTAATGTGGGCAAGTGTGAGGCTTTCCATTTTGGCCAGAAAATTAAAAGGAGCAAATTATTATTTAAATGGGAAGCAGATTCAAGGTGTGTCAGGGCAGAGTGTCGTTGCGCATGAATCTCAGAAAGTGGGAATGCAGGTGCAGCATATAATAAGAAAGGCAAATGGAATCTTAGCATTTGTTGCAAAAGGACTGGATGAGAAAAGTAAAGAAACGTTCTTACAATTATATGAGGTGTTGGTGAGACCACGTTTGGAGTACTGTGACCAGTTATGGTTTCCTTACTTGAGGAAGGATATAGCAACACTGCAGGCAGTTCAAAGGAGGTTCACCAGATTGATTCCACAGATGAAAGGGCTGTCTTTTGGGGGCAGTTAAATAGTTTGAGCTTGTACTCACTGGAGTTCAGAAGGATGAAAGGGATCTAATTGAGATATGTAAAGTGCTAAAGGAGATTGATAAGATGCACATTGAACAGATGATCCCCCTTGTGAGGCAGTTTCAAACAAGAGGTTAAAGGTATAGAGTGAGAGGAGGTAGGTTCAAAACTGAGATGAGGAGAACCTACTTCTCTCAGAGGGTTGTGAATCTGTGGGACTCACTGCCCCAGAGTGTGATGAGGCAGAATCAATGACTAGATTCAAGAAAAGAATTTGATGCAGAGTGGGAAAAAGGGCGATGGGGAGCAAGCAGGAAAGTGGAATTGAGACCAGGATAAGGTTAGCCATGATCATGTTAAATGGCGGAGTGGGCTCCAAGGGCTGTATCGCCTACTCCTATACTCCAATATTCAAAGCCAAATTATATGGTCTTTGCATTATAAAAATAAGGAAATACTGGCAGCAGGTATACTGAGCACTGCTCTGACCTCATCTAAAATAATAAGTACATTGTTAAGTGTCTAAACATTGAAAGCACCTAGTTTCCCAGGAGATAATCCAGTGATTCATTAGGACAGTACATGGCATAAATGGAGTGAAAAATAAGGTACTCAGTAAAAGTTGAGCATTTATCTGATTGGAAATGCTGGACATTTAGATTCTTGTCATAAAACAGTAAGAATCTGGAAAAAAACATGAGACAAAATATTACTATCAGTCTTGAAAGAAAACCTTTCTACAAAACCATAGAAACATTACAGGAAAGATAGGTGCCATCATTCCATCATATCTGCATCAGCTGAATAAACAAGTCATCCAATCTAATGCCATTTACTAGCACCTTGTCTATAACCCTGCAGCTTACAGCACTGCAGGTGCAGATCAGGTTCAATAGAGATGAGATGAGTGTTTCTGTCTCTGTCACCAAGCTGGCAATGATTTCCAGGCTTTAAATTTTTCCTCAGATCCCCTCTAATCTTTCCATCAAGCACCTTAACTCTGTGTCCCCTGCTAACTGAAGATTCTGCTAAATGAAACACACCTTCCCTGCCCACTAAATTCAAATCTTACTCTATTTCATACACCTCAATGAAGTTAACCGCAGCCTCCTCCATTCTAATGACTAAAGGCTAGACTATCAATTTTGGTTACAATTTTCAAGCTGGGGCACTGTTCTTTTTAGTTTTCTCTGTATTCTGTCCAGAGAGCAATTATTTGTAATGTGGTCATGAGATCTGTACACCACGTTCTAACGATGGCCTAACCAGTGTCTTTAAGTAGTCTGGCATTTCATCCCTTCTCTTTCACTCAAGGCATTGCCTAATGAGGAAAAAAAATCCCATAAGCCTTCTTTATCATCTCATCTACCTGTCCTGTTACCTTTAGATACCTGTAGAGAGGTACACCATTCATTACTCTTGTGGATTTGTTGTGTATTCCTTTGTTTTTTTTTGTGCTCCCTTCATTCCAATATAAACTTGCAAGTCTCTGGATTGAATCCCATTGGCCACTTTCCTGCCCACTCAATCAAGCTACTGATAGTATTCCTGATGAAGGGCTCTTGCCCGAAACATCGATTTTCCTGCTCCTCGGATGCTGCCTGACTGCTGTGCTTTTCCAGCACCACACTCACGACTCTGATCTCTAGCATCTGTCGTCCTCAGTTTCTCCCTACTGATGTCATCCTGTAGCCAATGGTCATCTTCTTCACTTCACCAGACCAATTTTCAGTCATCTGCAAATTTCCCAATTATGTCTCCCACATTTAAGTTTAAATCATTATATTCCATAAGCAGCAAGGGACCTAGCTCTGAACCCTGTGAAATACCACTGGAAACCACTTTCCATTTGAAAAAGAAACATCTGTTGACCATTACTTTTCATTTCCTGTCATGGAGCTAATTTTGAATCAAACTCACCACACCCCAACGTAACCCGTGGGCTTTAACTTTTCTGTCCAAATCACCATGTGGGACCTTGTCAAGTGCCTGACTAAATTTTATGGAGACGACATTCATTGCACTACAATAAAAACAGTAATTGATAAAGAATCTGATAACGAATTAAAACATTAATTCTGCTTTCTTCCCACAAGTGCTGTCAGACTTCTTCGGTTTCTCCAGCAATTTCTGTTTCTGTTCCAGATTTCCAGCTTCGACAGTTCTTCATTTTATCCATTGCACTACCCCAATTAATCGTCCTTGTGACTCCTTCATTGATTTTGTTAGTAAGACACTATCTTTCCTTGACAAAACCATGTTGATTATCCCTGACTAATCTGGCCTTTCCAGGTAATAGTTAATACCATCTCTCAGTATTAGTTTCAGTAATATGCTTTCCTCCAATCTTTTGGTAGACCACCCTATCTCATAAGGATTAGAAAGTCACAGCATCCAGTATTTACTCTTTGGCTTCCTTTAACAGTCTAGCATCCAAATGTTCCACCTCTGGAGATTTATCCACCTTCAAGGAGGTTAGTCTCTCCAATATTTCTCATTATGTTTTACTTTACCTAATATTTCACACTTCCCAAACTAGAATGTCTCCTTTGTGAACTCAGAGACAAAATACTCATTTCGAGCCCTGGCCACATTTTCTGCGTCCAGGTACATGTTATCATGTGGATCTTTAATGGGCTTGATCCTTTCCTTGGTCAGCTTCTTGCTCTTAATATACTGTTAAAGCATCTTTTCATTTTCTTAAATGTTTCTGGCCAATTTTTAAAATATTGTCTCTTTGCTTTCCTAATTTCCTTTTCCGCTTCATATTATGCTTTGTATACTTCTCCAAGCTTCCTAAGTTATTATATTTTTGAGATTGGAATTATCTTTATTTTTCTGCTATAGCTTACCCTGTATGCTTTTGGACAACCAGGAAGATCTAGAATTGACAGTATCATCTTTTTTGTTTGGGCTCTGTCGATACTGTGACCATGGAATCTTGACTTTGAATACTTCCCACTGACTGACCACTGATATTTCTTCAAGGTAGCTGTATCCAGTCCACTTTTCCAGATCATCTCTCAGCTTTGTAAAATTTGCCCTCCCTTAATTTAGAGTGTTTACTCATGTTATAAGGAAGATTATAAAGTTATAAAAGTAACAAGGAAAATTGATGAGGGCAGCGCAGTAGATGTGATCTATATGGACTTCAGTAAGGCGTTCGACAAGGTTCCCCCATGGGAGACTGATTAGCAAGGTTAGATCTCATGGAATACAGGGAGAACTAGCCATTTGGCTACAGAACTGGCTCAAAGGTAGAAGATGGAGGGTGGTGGTGGAGGGTTGTTTTTCAGACTAGAGGCCTGTGACCAGTGGA